>NC_048438.1:19552284-19704784 GCF_004353265.1 Vitis riparia
CACAGTGAAGGGATTCATTGCATCGGTTCAGTTGTTATAAGCTATAATCGATTCCTAATCCTAAGATGATTGGTTCCACCTGCTCACTCAATATTATTAAGTTCATGGCTTTGTTTCTTCTACTTCAGTCTCTCTTCACTTGTGGAATAGAATTTGGATTGGGAAAAGAGTTTTTTTTTTTTTTTTTTTTTTCTTTCTATATGTATATTTAATAAATGAGTGTAATTTCACAAGTATTATGTTTTATTTTTGGAAAATATTAAAGAAGAATAAAAAATATTTAAAAAAATGATTTTTTTCATATTTGGTTTTAATATGAGAAATCGAAAATATACATATATAATTAAAATTAGATAAAATTTATACATTTTAAAATTATTTAGTATTTATATAGAAAAAAAAAAAGAATCTATTAATTTAAAATCTATTTTTTATTTTCATTTACTTTATCTTTTCTTATACTTTTCCTCACTTTTTTTTTTTTATATTTTATGGAAACCAAACATAATTTAAGGGTTTGGTTTTCTTAACTCTTATTTTATTTCAAATTTTATTTGTTAGTTAGCTCATAAAAAGCATCTTGTTTCTATATTTAAGAATATTTATGAAAATGAAATTCTTTATTTGATGTTTGATTTTTTTATTTAAAAAAAAGGTATTTGAGATAAGATTAAATTTAATTATAATTTTTTATATTTCTTTAGTCCACACTAATATTATGTTTGAATATACATTTTAGAGATGGTGATTTATGTAAATTTTAATCAAAAAATTATTGTAAAAATAGTTAAAAATGATTCAAACATGTATCAAAAGTAAAAAATTTTAAAAATGAAAGAATTTATGAAAAAATAATAATTTCAGGATGTACAAAAGTATAATTTTGAAGGTCTTTGAAGGTATAATTCTGATTGTGTTTAGTATTGTTTGAAAATATGAAAGTAGAAAGAATTTCCTTGCGGAGAGAGAGAGAGAGAGATAGGTATAAGGCAGGCAAGGCAAGGCAAGTGAAGGTGGAGGGCATGGAGAGAGAAGGTGGGGACCCAAGGCCAGCGAAGAAGGGACCATGCAAAGCCAATACTACCTGTCAAATTCTATATGACAAGCCATGTGACGACGAGATACCTCAGCTTTCTCCATGAAGTACACGTTTCGTTACAATCATCCCACTCCCCTCATTTCCTCCTCTTCAAATTCAGCGTGAAAAACACCCTCAATGGATTCCAAATTTCCAACGGCATGCTTTGAAAAATGATACCCTTTTTTTTTTTTCCTTGGCAAGTTGGCAAACCAACAAAAATAAATAAACAAAAAAGAAAAATGTGTCTAGAAAGGCTTTATTAATATCATCATTATCATCTAACTCTTTCTACTATTGGACATGGTTCATTAATCGGTAAGCTTCTTTAATGTCACATTGCAAAACAAAATTAGGAACCAAACAATGGGCATGGCATGCGGAATTGGGGTGGCTCACATCACTTAGTCGCCAAGGCAAAGAGAGGGGGACCAAATTCATATAGGTCATGTTTGAATTCAGGAAATTTGAAGAAAATAAAAAATAATTTATAATTTATTTTTTCCAAAGGCCAAAAATAGAGGAAAGATATGTGTAGATTGATCTGATTTTTTGGGGAGTAATAGTTGGAATTGTAATTATTCCCGACATAGAGTAATATGGAAATCTCGAATGTCGCTGTGATCCGACAACAAATTTGGTAGTAAGAGTGGCAGCTAATAATAATAAAAATGCGACAATATCCCGAGAATGATCCATTGGTTGATGAGGAAGCAAATGTCCTTGAGAAATTGGTAGGCCCAAAGTTATGATACAAATTTGAAAGGGGAACATGTAAGGTTCCTGTGGGGTAGACACTCCCTCCTAGAATGTAACTGTGCTTTTGGGGCTACCATGCTACGCCTGTGGAGTTTGTGGGTCTAGTCTCCTAACTCCTACCCCCGTTTCCATTCCCATTCCCATTCCCACTTGCCCTATTTTTGTCAAGACCAAAAAAAATCAATTATCACTTTCAACGGCCAACTAGTTCGTTAACGCCAGCTATTAGGTGGGGGTTACTGTTTGTGGTTAAAAGGGGAAAAAGAAGACAAATAAAGGTCTTCATGCCTGGGATTATTGCTAATCCTGGCAATACGCATGAGGCACAGTAGGCAGGAGTGAGAATCCGAGGGCTGAGATTGGTTTGGAGATGGGAAAGGAATTGATTGGAGTGAAGGTAGGGGTGTAGGTGAGCGGGGTAAGGCAGAGGGAAGAGGAAATGGAGAAGTGGACCCACCAAATAGGTTTTAAAATCTGACGAGTATGGATTATGTGTGACAGGTTGTTCAATAGAATAAAGGGTGTCGGGGAATCTTTGCCATGAAAACAAACAATAGTACCGGATTATCTGTGACATGGTAGCCTATGTGCTCTTCCCTCTTGCCTAACCAAAAATACACCGCCTCTCTTTTACCTTCACGCCGAAAAAACCAAAAAACACTCCATTCCATTTTACCCACGGTAATTGGTTGTATTCACACTTGGGTTGATTACAAAAGTTTAGCGCATTGCCATAAATCATGATTAGTCTGATAGTATTATTTTGAATTTCAATTTTTTATTTTTATTTTATTTTAAAATAAAAATTTATATAAAAGTAAATATTTTGAAAAAATATATAAATATCCTATGTGATAACCATTTTTGAAAATAATTTTAAAAAATTAGTTTTTGAAAGCAATTCTTAAAAGTTGTTTTTTAAAATTTATTTAAAATTTTAAAATGTTTTTAACCTATTTTTAATATGTTTAAAAATGATGTGTACATCTCATGTTTTATTTTTAATTATTTTATATATTTACATAATTATTTTTTAAAAGAACTTTTAGAAAATAATTAAAAATATTTTCTAAAAACATCGTATTTGAAAACAATTTTTAATTATCAAATATATTTTCTATGTTTTTTTATTTTTATTTTTTAAAATTATTCTAAAAAATAATTCCATGGCCAATTTTACTATATATTTTTAAAAATAATTTTAGAAATTCTAAAATTTGAGATAATAATTTTTTTAAAACTATTATTATTTTAAATGATAGCCTATGAAAGTCTTTATATTTTATATAAGAATTATTATTATTATTATTATTTTAAAAATAAAAAACAAAAAAATATATCAAAACTACACTTACGATAAAATTTTGAAGTGATTAGAATATTTTCACATGCTATAAAATAGCTGACTATTTGCCTTAATTATAAACCCAGTCAAAAGTTGTTACAACGTTAAAAGAAAATGCTTATATAAATGGAGACTTGTTATATAGTATGATTTAATCGAATGGTAAGTTGTAACTAATCAGGTCCGTCCAAAATTTAGACCCATAACTCCACTGACGACTTACCATAGATTTTGATTTTGAACCTATCCGTTTGAATGCGAAAGGGGACAAATGGGATTAATCCAAATTATTGTCACTAATCAAATCAAGATAATAATTGTTACTTGATTTGCAATTCAATCAATGAAATTGCTTCATTTGGTCATTCTATTCATTTCATTGAAGAAACCACCAATTGTGAATTAACACTTTCTTTTCTTTTCTTTTTTTTAAAAAAGGGTGTTTTAGATGCTGGAATACATAATCATGATCAAATTTCTATGTCCAGTTGGACTTTGGTTCTCATTTTCAAACACGCCCTTGACTAGATGTGTGTATGTGACCGGTGTTGAAAATTGACGAACAAGGAACAAGTCTAAAGCAGGATGGAGCCAAATTAATGTCCACGTCATTTATTAAAATTTAATTTGATTTTGATTTACATCCATATACATATAAAAAAATCATGAAAAAAACATTATTAATAATATCAAAACACGAATAATTTCAAATTTTGTCTAAACATGGAGCTAATCTGTCCAACCTAAAGTTTGTATTAGTATGAACAAAATATGAAAATGTTAGGGTTATGACTGAGTGTGGGATTTAGTATAAACACACCAAATTATAGTTGGTTTCAAATATCATCGATTCATCTTTAAAAATTTATTTCATTTATAAAATATATATTTTTTAGAGGATTTTAGATAAGAGTGTTTAAAATTTTTTCAAAAAATTAAAATTTATACATAAAATATATCTACAAGAGTATTGATGGACAAAATTTGAAATCGGTAACAACTTAGTATATTTGCATTGAATTTTATTGATTTTCAATTAAATAAAAAATATATATTTAAATTTTTGATACATTTTTTATTTTTAAAACCCTATTTTATAACTTTGAAATAAGTATTTTCATTTATTATGATATTTTATTTCAAATTTTTTCATAATTTATAAGAATGTGTTTGACAGTAATTCTAATAAGTGTTTTTAGTTTTTTTTAATATTTAAAAATTTTTATTTTTAAAGTATTAAAAATGATATAAATATTTAAAAAAAAAATTAATTATTAAAAATATTATAAATACTTCATAAAATTATGTGAAATACATTTTAAATATCATAAAAGCTTATAAAAATTCAAATTCCTCTAGGCTTTGGTGTGAATTGAAAATTCTTAACCTAATTTTAGATTGGATTTAGCGTGAATTAAACGTATTGATAAATAGATTTGATGTGAATTAATCTTCTAGAAGTCGTAATTACATAGAATTTTAAAAGTAATAGAAGAAAACAGTGGTAAAAGTTTGACTGGAAAAAAAGTAAAGTGCAGTACCAAAAACCATGACCACCTTTCCCCCTCCTTTGCGGTATTTTTGGCCACCCAATTAAGGAGAAAAGGGAAAAAGGAATTGGTTGATTGAAGCCACATTGGCCCACAGGGGAATGCTTTTTAGGTTTTTTTCACTTCCCAAATTCCTTGTCCAAGTGCTCACATTTTCTTCATTTCTTTTTTGTATCCCATACGAACAGTCATAAGCCTACGCCCTCGTCATTCCTACAGTCTCGCCCTAGGAAACGTGCCCTATTTGCGTAGGCCTGTGGATGATGATCAAACAAATTTTGTTGAATTTATTTTATTTTAATAACAAAGTTTGGCAACCGACATAGGAGGATGACAACTTTGCAATTTCGAGATGATCACCTTTCCATCGCTCTACAGTATTCTTTAAACTAATCTTGTACAAAGTCCAAATCCAGATATGGTCAATGACTTACTCATCCCTATTGAGACTTTCATTTAATGTTTCACATGATGCGTACAATTTTTCCCCCCACTTTTTTATTTATTTATTTATTTTTATTTTTTTTCGGGAGAATTGAATTTTAGGAGTTTTTATTTAAGGGAAATATGAAAGCGTTGAAATATGAAGGGCTCATGATGGTGTTTTGGCATGATGCACAACTTAATCATTATTTGCCTAAAAAACATAAAACAAAAATCAATAAAATAAAAAGGCCACAATTCTTCCTCACGTGAAAATGACGTGGCATCTGCCGACGAGGATAAAATGGGCTTTTTTTTCTAATACCCGCGGAAAATTTTGAAATTTAAAATGTGATGAGTTTAATTTTTTTTAAAATCCGAAAAAATTCCAAGGTCCTACTTTATCTTGATTATATATAAAATTAATTTATTTTATAAATTTTTAATATATATAAACAATAATCAAATAAATTATAAAAAATTATAATATTTTAATTATTTATAAAATATTATTATTTTAATGTAATTAAAAAAATTATCTTTTTTTGAAAAAAGTTAAATGAGATGGGACGAATATGAAAATTTTGCATCAAATCCAATCCTATAATTATTATTTTTTTTCTAATGTGATGATGATGAAAATTATTTTAAATAAATAAAACATGATTGACATGGGACGAACTATTCCAAACTTGTCCTATTGTCATCCATATTAACATCAATATGTAGTGTTTTTTTTTTTTTAATGTGTGCTTCTTTTAGTGATAAATGGATTGGGAAATCATGATCCTATAAAAATTGAGTTAAATGAGATTTTAATTTAATTTTTCAATAGGTAACCATAACATTGGAGTTTCAATAATTTAAAAATTTAAGATTATGCTTGTTTCTTAAAAATTATTAAAGAAGAAAGAAAATGTTAAAAGAAAATGATTTTCTCATATTTGATTTTATTATGAAAAATATGAAATGAAATCAAATATTATTAAATTATTAATAAATTTTTATATGAAAAATTAAATAAATAAAAAAAGTTTGAAATAACACATAAAAATAATTTATTAAATTTAAATTTATTAATTATTTTCTTTTACTTTTCATTACTAATTTTATTTTTTATGCTATTTTTCTTATATTTTCTTTTAAACTTTTCAAGAAAAGTTATTGCAAAATTGCAATTTAAGAATTAAAATGTGGTGGAAAAAACAACTAGCTACAACGTCCAAATTCATATTATTAGATATAATATAATAGCAGCTTTTTATCAATTAAAAAATCAGAACAAGCTAAGGACTTGTTTGGTAACATTTAAAAAAATTAAAATTAAAATTATTATAAAAATTAAAATTTCATCTAAAAATTTAAATTTGAAAATATGTATTTTTTGTTAATTCATTGATATACCATATAAAAGTTTTAAAATATTATTTTAATTTCTAATTATTTTTAAGGATATTTAAAAATATTTTTAAACTTAAAATAAATAAAAATAAAAGAGAGGGAAAAAGGCAATAAAATCAGTATTTTCAATATATTTTTTCCAATATATTAAAATTTTATATATTTTTTTGAATGAAAACATATGAACTTGAATTTTTTTTATTATAGATCTACTAATTATTTAAAAGAAAATTTCATATGATGATTATAAATGGGGAAAATGCAAAAAATATTTATTTAATTTTTATTTAAATAAGAGAATCAAATACTTGGATATTTCTTTCAAATAATTAGTTTTTTGTACCAAATTTTTTAAAACGTTACTTGGAAATTGAAATGTGACATTCAACTCACTTAATATCCCTTAAATTCATCATAAAGGCGGGGTTTTTAATATCAATTAAATTTTCACAACAAATGAGCCAAACAAATCGAATCTCAATTTGAATTCCTCCTAGAGCCAACTGTGAGCTTCACAAGACACCAACCATAGATTGAAATTGATGGTAAATTTTTAAAAAATAAAAGAAAGGGGTGGGATTTGGTGGAAGAAGTATGGCATTATGGATGGGAATCTAGACATAAGAAAGTAAAGAAAGAATGCATAGAGAGGAGAGAGCGTTACCAATACCCATAACAGAGATGGCCCATGATAATAGCAGTACGTAATATGATAATATAATAAAAACAGAAAAGGGTTGGGTGAGATTGAGAAATGGGAAAGAGAATGAGTGGGATGGAATGGATGATGGATGAAATGGGGGATGGGGATGGACATGGGCATGGGAAGCAAATCTCAAAAGGGAATCAAGAGAAATTGCCCTCTCTTTGCACCACTCCCCACCTGCTCAAGATATGGTAAGCGCACATGATTTCATACCAGGGAAAAAGGCACCATTGCTGACATCACCTGTATCTCTTGGGAGGATTTTTGTGGGTTCCACTTCCACCTCCCCCACCTCCCCCTCTCCCCTTTTGCTTTCATCTTAAACTTTCTCTCTTATTTTCTTCCCTTCTTATTCTCATATATAAAATCCACCTTCTTCTCCCTATCAAAACCCATGTTTTTTTATTTTTTCTCCCATTTCTTTATTGATTTTGTTTTTTTTTCTTCTTCTTTTATTTTCATTGCTTGCCCTGTAATTCAAATCAACTTGGAAAATTTGGCAGATTTGGGCTGAAATTTGGTCAGATCTTGCTTTGTGGGATGTGGATTTTGGTGGGTCTTGTTTGTATACAAAGCTCCTCTTCTTCTCATCTTGTAGATTAGAACAACACTGGGCACAGGCCAAACCAGAGAGGAACAGCAAGCGAGCATCTTTCTTTTTCTTCATATCTTCTCTCTTTCGTTCTCTGGGTTTTTCTTTTTCTCTCTTTGCTTTGATATCGGATCTTGGATTGGTGCAATGGGCATGTCAACAGAGTCCCAATTTCATGTGCTAGCTGTTGATGACAGCCTTATTGATAGAAAATTGATCGAGAAGCTCCTCAAGAACTCATCCTATCAAGGTACTTTATTGGCTACCAAACGGAAGTAAAGAAAAACAAGCAATTCCGTTTCATGACTTTTCATGCCGTATTACTGGGTTTTCATTGCCGTGTTCATTTCTCTGCTAAGAAATTACATTGGCCGCGTACTTTCTTAGCTAACAAACAGAGAATAAATCCAGAGGAAAGACTAGGAAGATTCATCAATGAGTTGCTTTTTCTCTTTCCAGATATTGTCCTGTTTTTATAGGATTCTAATTGATGGTTATTTTTCCTTTGTTTGATAGCAGTAACTACAGTTGATTCTGGTAGCAAGGCCCTTGAATTTCTGGGTTTGCATGAAAATGACCCAAACACACCTTCCGTTTCTCCAAACAGTCATCAGGTATGATTCTTCTTCTTTTTTCCATTGTCAAGGGTCAGGAATCTCAAATCTTTCTTGAGGATTTCCTTACATTTTCCCTTTTTTTATTTATTATTCTTTCCGAGTTTTCTGAATCTTTTTTCACTTTGTGAATTTACAGGAAGTGGAGGTGAATCTTATAATTACTGACTACTGTATGCCTGGAATGACAGGCTATGATTTACTCAAAAAAATCAAGGTATGATTTTCTTTATATTCTCGTCTTTTTTCTATCATTTTTTTACCCTTTCTTTTTTTCTCAATCTTTCCCATTTAGATAATTTTCTTTCTTTGAGACGTGTGGATATGGAATGACTTTCTTAAATTGGAATTACTATGAAAAAAACCTTTTCTAAATTGAGATGAGTGGGGAGTTGGGTAACTAGGGTCATTATCTTCCATATGGAAATCTCTGGGAAATTTCCCCACCCATTTTTCGTCCTAACATATCAGGCCTAAAGATACAAGGGATTCCATGCAAACAAAAGGAAATGGGAAATTTGACTGGATTTTTTTTTTTTTTTTTTTACTGATTTTACAGGAATCTTCATCTTTGAGAAATATACCAGTAGTGATCATGTCGTCTGAGAATGTGCCTTCAAGGATCACCAGGTAAAACTCAAAAACAAGAATTGGGAATTCCTTTCCAATTCCTTTCCATGGAAACACAATCTGGAAGACTGATTCTCATGTGAAATTGACTAAATGGGTCCTATTCATTACAGATGCTTAGAAGAAGGAGCAGAAGAATTTTTTCTGAAACCAGTTCAGATATCAGATGTGAATCGGCTTAAACCTCATATGATGAAAGCCAAAAGTAAGGATCAACAAGAAGAAAATCAAGAGAAGCAAGAAAAACAAGAAGAAGAATCAGAAGAAACAGAAAAATCAGAGCCTGAATCACAACAACCACAGCAGCAGCAGCAGCAGCAACAACAACAGCAACAACAATCCAATAATAATAAGAGAAAGGCCATAGAAGAAGGGCTTTCACCAGATAGAACAAGACCCAGATATAGTGGCCTCACTGTGGTCTGATGATGCATGGAAAATATTTTTTCTTCTTTTTTGAATTTGAACAGTGAAAATTCTGATAACCCTTTTTTTTTTTTTTTTTCCTTTTCTTTCTAGTTTTAATATTGGGCAATACAGGCTCAAGAGGAATGTAGAAAGAGAGAGTTGTTTCATCCTCATGGGGGAAGAGGTCTGTATACAGTTTACATGAAAACATTTCATTTCAATTTTGTTGTGCTGATTAAGAAAGAAAAAAGGAAAACCTTGCATTTGAACTGTGATCACTGGACTTCATTGAACTTAGCCAAAGGAAAATTAACAAATTGGAGTTTGTTTATGGTCATCAAACTCGTTCGGGCTTTAGATTTAGTTCTTCGGGCATCTGGTTGAACTGAATTTCTAAACAATCTCCATGAATTTGGAGGTGGTGGTTTTCTGACGTTTGGCCGTTTGGGTATGAGACATTGGGCAGACGGCATGTGGGATGGTATTTAAATCAAACCTCCATCCAGCTATTCCACATTCATGATTTATTTCTGTTTTCTTTAATGAAATTTCACGTTAATTACCATTAATGGGGAACCTAAATCTTAGCTCCTGCATCAGTAAATCACATCCAGAGAAACAACAAAAAAGTAAGGGCGTGCTTTGTTTGGGTTCTTTTGCAAAAGAAAACACTTTTTTAATTCACAAAAATGATAAAATATTGGTTGGAAATAGTTTTTGAAATTTTTTTTGTCAAATAAAATTTATTCTCAAAATTAGTTGTTTTTAATAGAAAATATTTTGAATATTTTTTCGAAAATAGAACTATTTTTTTCTAAAATTCCCTGAAATTGTTTTCAATGGCCCTAAACATGCTCGGCCCACCTGTTTTGGGTGTTCTAGAAGTAGGCCTAATTCTGAGGTATCGTTCTGTGCTGGGCCACTTTGGTGGTGGCATTGAACCTAACCCAACCCAAAAGTTTATAAGTTTCGACAAATTTCAACCTTTCCTAATTGGGATGGATTTGGACCAGGGGCCCAGGAATTGGACCAGGGGCCCATAGTTTGAAGTCTAACTCGTAACCCGGCTTAAGATTAAAATGTTATAATTTTCACATTTTTATTAATGAAAAATCTATATCACTTTCACCCTTATTGAATTAAACATAAGATTAAAAGAATACAATAAAAATATAAAATATGTAAGAAAAAAATAGAGAGTAATTAAAAATTGAAGGGAGATTAGATTGGACTTGGATTGATTTTGAATTCTACCTATAATCCCATAGGGTCAAGCAGGCCGTAGAGCCGAGTTCAGAGCCCATGGTTCAGGCCCTCTGTTAAATGGCCTTATACTGGAATCCCTACGTGGGTTGGATCTAATTTTCAACTCGGGCTTAGCCTAATCGAAAGGCCCAGTATGTTCACTCCTAATTCAAGTTCTGTGTCTCTTGCACTTTTATATTGGTTATTAAACTAAAAATCATGTCATAATTAGGCTTTTTTTAGACGTTTCCAAAACTAGTGGAGGAAGGTTTTTGAATATGAGGGTGCTCGTTGTTAGGTCAAATTGAGTCAAAATACTACTCAGGCCTCAAGATTTGATCTCGTTTTTTGGTAAAGCTTGAAGTGAACTAAGTGCAGCTAAGCTCGAGCTCGCTTATAACAGGCTGAGCCGTGCCTGAACAAATTGTTTGAAGGTTTAATTCAGCTCATTTATACACACGAGATTATAAGCATGAACTTGAGATATTTTTATATTCCCCAGTACATTTGAAAAGATGAATCAGTGCTCACAAGTGAGAAGATTCTCAAGTATCTTTAATGGGCCCGCTCGGGTACTTCCCCTTTTCCATCCTAATAATTAACTAAAGTTTCTTCCTACAGAACACATTGAAGGGAAAAGGAAGAGGGAGATTCAGAAAATAGATATGGATCAAATTTTTCCGATTTTATGTCATGAAAGTTATGAATCTACATTACCCATTCGACCTACGATTCATCTCAAAGATGTGAATGAGAGCTTCTCCAATAATTCCACTTCACGATGAATCTCCTTTTTGGTTGGAAAAGGAAGGTGGTTGCTTGAATGACAAACTCCTATTTAGGAAGTAGTCGACGCTCAACAAGTTCACGAGTCAAATTTCAGTATAACTAAACAAAATATTATTCTAATTTTTAGAAGTAACGGGATAATTTTCAAAATATAAATATAAATTTTATTTATTTTTTCTAATATTATGATTTACCTTCTTTCTTATTCCTATTTTTTATATATCAAACATTATTTACACGATGCCCAAACATTAAAATGTTAAATTGTTTTCGATTGAAGTGGAAGGGGTCCTCGTGAAAGTAAGGGAGTACGATATAAAATTTTATCAATATTACAAGTAAACTAAAAAATGAAAAAAATTACATACACATAATTAATGTACATTTTTGTATCTCTCTAATATTAAAAGTTTAAAACAGTGAACATGTTCTTACCTATTAACTACTAAATCCCCATTATTATTATTTTTGTACGCAATCTATAATTACGGACGTGTCATTAATATAATAATTGAAATGGAATGTGAAAAATTAAAATAATTATAAAAGAAATTAAATAAATAATTTTAGAAATAGATTAATACTAGAGACAAATAAACTGAAAAAGAGTGAGAAACGTGGATCCTATTGACTGCGGCCACTTACACAAGCGTGCTTATCCATTCAGCTATTTACATTTATAATTCTTTTTTTCTTAAAGTGAAAAATTTCCATGGGGCCCATGTGATTGTGGGTCACCGTTGATGGATTCATTGGACGGATGCTATTATGAGGCCCGCCACCACGACGTGGACCCCCACCGTACAGGATCCAGAGAGAGAAGAGTGAAAAGCGCACCCACACGGCCGAATCCATCCCGTTGTCTCTGCGTCCTGACGGAGTGGAACCCATTCACCGATATTATATGTACAAGCCCTAATTCACTGCCAAGAAGAAGAAGAAAGAGATTCTCAATCCGAGGTCGCGTTTCCGGTGATCAAGCCTCTGTGTTCCGGTAAGTTGCTTTCCTCATATTTACTGAGAATTCTTGGATATAGTTTCGTCTGATCAGTGGTTTCGATCACTCAATTCCCCTTGGATCAGCTATTGCCTATGATCTTTAGGGTTCAAGAAATTGTCCGGAACGCGTGTACGATTGAGGAAGCGCGGGGGAATTGAGTAACTTGTGAGCGCTGATAAATTATATTCAGGAGTTTCTGGTGATCAAGAATTGTTCGTGATCGTCGGAAACAGTATAAATGTGAAAAAGTTTTGATACAGATGGAGAAGAACGTTCGTTCACTATAGGTTGTTTTGTAATACATTGGTTCATATTTATTTATGGGAAAACGATTTCTTTATTGGGTTTTTGTAACACATTGGGTTTAAACTCGTCACAGGAAAGATTTTTTTGACGGATTAAACTGTATGAGTTGTATGTAGTATTTATATTTCATGGCAGACCATCAAGGCTATACAGTAAATGGACCTGATCAAGAAAAACAATCCACTGTCACGGGCCTCAATCATTTTTTTTCCTTCCCATTTGATGATGCTCTTTTAATTTTTTTTTATTTTTGCTGCACTTTGTGTCTGAATGAAATCCTGCATTAAAAGGTTTTTTGAAAGAATTGTTCAAATGTGCATGACTCCATGAGTAATTCTGATCTCCTGTTCAATGTAAGCTGCTATGTAATTATCTTTGTTAATGGAACCAAGAGCTTTATTGAGGAAGGATTATACAACTTTGACAACTAATGAAGTTCATTGTAATAGAAACTCCTTTTAGTTTTCTCCTGTTCCTTCTAATTTGATTGAAATGGGTAGTGTGTGGATATCTCTTCTGTTGTGTAATGGCATCGTGTTCTGACATGTTATTTTTAAATATAGAGAGAAGCATCAGCTTTCCAATTGAGCTTCTAGATTATTTGCTGTGGCATTACAGGAGAATCACCGACATTTTCTGATCAATCATCTCTTTGCTTTCGAACCTTGAAAAATGTCTAGTGGAGCTGCCCGAAGGGTCTCACGGCAAGATATACAACTGGTAAGCTATTGAACCCTATAATCCTTGGAAATTTGCCAACTAAGTTTTTTGTTATTTGTATTTAAAGTGAGAAATTAGAGATGACATTCTGGTGGGCTAAACCTCCCTGCCCTTTCTCTAGTATATGGGAATGGCATGTCAATTTTGTGGGCTAGAGGCGGGGATGGGATCCTTTGCCAATTTATGGTCATCCTGTCTTTTATATATTATTGGAGTCCAATTATGAATTCTCTCTCTCTCATTGTTTTTGTTTTTTCCTTCTTTATTTTTTTTGTTAGTTTTGAGGCTTATTTTAGATATCAGAAAAGTAGAGGGACTACACTAGAAGTGGAAAATGTATGGTAAAGCACTTCAGATGGTGTCGTACTATACTCCACTAGGGCAAAGTCAAAGGAAAAAACATTGTATTTCAGCAATCCAGCATTGCATCAGTTTGATATTGGGAGAAGAGCAACATACACAGCTCTAATTTCCGAGTTGTAAGAGAGAGAACCGAGGGTAGTTGAAGCCTCTATGAAAGGACTGTGGCACTTAGCAAATGTTGTAGAGCCACATGTCACATCTTAAAAACACTTTTTTTGGGAATATTTAAAATAGCTGGTTATAAATCTATAAAAAATCATTTGAAATATTAAAAGGCCAGAAGCCTGTGCTGTTGTTATTTCTCATCATGCCCAAACGTAGGTTCGTGTTTTGGTAAAACATTTTCCATTTGGCTCATGGGGACTTGGCAGATTCTAATTAATACTTGTGGCTTATTTATGTCTGATTTCAGGTGCAAAATCTTATAGAACGATGTCTTCAGCTGTACATGAACCAGAAAGAAGTTGTGGAGACTCTCTTGGATCAGGCAAAAATAGAGCCTGATTTTACTGAACTTGGTAATTGTCAATTTTTATGTTATTTTTTCAAGGATATTCATTACGATTTATTCTAAAACATATGCTGTGAATTGTTTAACTTATTTATCTTTTGGCTGATAGTTGTTTGCTAATGCTTGAAGGAACCTGAGTTGCCTTAATGCTCATTCCTTGTTTATGATTTGAACTTATGTCAGTGAAACATGTCTGTTCTAGAACATGATTCACTGGGACTGAGCTGAATAGGATGTGGATGACAGATTGTGCTAAAATAGGAGTGAATAGGATTATGGTAGAATGGACATCTTGAGTCATGCTGAGCTGTTTGCTATTTTTTTTATCAGAGTAATGCAATGTTCACTTTAGTTGTTGCCTCACTGACATCTTCATTGCTTATGAAGGGGCTAGAATAGAAAGATTTCTAAGAGCGTGAGGTTCACATCCACAAGTCTGAGGATGTTCTCTTAAAGTCTTCCTTTTTGGGGAAAAAGTCATCTGAATTCTTTTGGTTTATCATTTTTGGATTTTGTTAACACCATTAGCTTCCATCACTTTTCTATATTTAGTGGGTAGTGGAGTTAGGTCCTTGCCCTATTACTAACATATCTAAAAAAATGTACTGATTGAAAATAAATTGTTCTTTTACTCCATCAAATATGAATTTAAGATGGGTTCTCTTTGTGTGTTCTTGAGATAAATGCGCAAGCGAAATTTTCTTTTAATCAATCAAATATGACTTTAAGATGGGTACTCTTAGTGTGTACTTGATATAACTGTGCAGGCTCAACGTTGTTTTTGAGCTCACTAATCTTTTGACCCAAGACTGAGCAAATTGCTGCTTGGCTCGGTGCTTTTGTGACCTTTCTATGATGACAAACTGAGTTACTTCATCTTGGTTCAGTAAAAGGTCAATTTGAGATCATTGTTGACA
This sequence comes from Vitis riparia, assembly GCF_004353265.1. Lineage (NCBI taxonomy): Eukaryota > Viridiplantae > Streptophyta > Magnoliopsida > Vitales > Vitaceae > Vitis > Vitis riparia. Next base: position 19,567,642 of record NC_048438.1, read on the forward strand.
TGAAAGAGGTGTGCTCAATCAAATCTTGGACCTTGTTGATTTTTCTAGTTGAGCTCAAGCACCCTGTCATTTGGTCAGCTTCAGTTTGTTTGCATCTGTACCTGGGTTAAGGGGAAAGGAAATTCTGCTTTAGTAATTATTGCTGAAATAGCACAAGTCACTTTAGCAGGGGAATTCCATGTAATGGATATTTGTTGTTCAAAAACATAAGCAATTTCCTTACATTTTTGGTAAGGAAAGACATATTTCTTCTGAGAAGCTTCTTGGAATGTGTTCAAAGATGGATGGTCTACAACAGTGCTAAAGACTGATACTAGAGATCCTATTGAAAAACTTTCCAATCCATTGGGTCCACAGCAGTTCTATGTGAACACAAATTTATAGGAGCGTATTATTTCTAGTTTTCAGCTGGAAATTTTATATCTTATTCTTCTTAATTGTTGATATATTTAACTTGAGACTTTAATTAGATACTAATTTGTGAACTTATGTGGATATACTCTATCCAAGAATCTAAATTTTGCTTTTCTTACAGTTTGGCAAAAGCTTGTAGAAGAGAATCAAGACTTTTTTGAGGCTTATCATTTGAGATTAATGGTGAAGCATCAAATCAACGTTTTCAACGAGTTGCTTAAACAACAGGTGGATCTTATGCATCGCGTTTGCCCTGCTAGAGTTGATTCAGTACCTATTCCCAATGGATCTCAGCTCTCAGCATGTAAGATTTTTTTTTTTTTGTTCTGTTGAAGGTTTTTTCTATGTGCTTGACATGTCTTGGGCTCAAATTACACCAGTGAGAAATTAGACTTTTACATGTGCTTTTCCATAGGGTTATGCTTGATTTTATAGAACCAATATCATATGCCTTTATAATTAGATAAGCCATATGCATAGTGGTTCCATAGAGAGGATTAATGGTGTATTTACAGTCACCTTGTTGAAATACCCTAGGTTTTGATTAGATTTTGGTATATGTCTGAATCCAACCTGATATAAGTTGGATTTTGGTAATGTTCTTCCATATGGAGGATTAATTTTTTATTTACGCTTACAGTTTTTGGTTGGTAAAATACCTCATTGAAATACATTAGATTTTGATTGGATGTTGGTATATGTTTGTATCCAACCTGATATCTTAGTGCAGTAGGATTTGGTTGGGGATGATTTACTAATGCTTACTGGTGTAGGACAATTTTAGAAGGGTTGTCTTCAATCAAATAAGTGGACTAAGGCTTTCATTTTTAAGATTTAAGGAGTGGAAACAAGAATAAATTATAGCTGTGGAAAAATAAAATAAAATAAAATAAGAGATTGGAAAAGAAAAATAAAAAAGAAAGATAGGAAATCTTAGAATCTCACTAAAGTCTTTTAAGAGTCTCACTTGGAAGAAAAGTAATGAAGCAAGATATGCAAAAATTTAAAATCATTCATCATCAATCTCATTTCACACCAATTAACCTTATTTATAGACTTTAGAAAATCCTAAAAGCTAAATAAATTCATGAAAATAGGATCTAACCTATATAGCAACACATTTGTACTCTTATTTCTTTCCTAAACTCCTAATCTTCTAAATAATGAAACTAAAAAATAGAAGCCTTCTTTTTAGAATTAAAAACTTTAACTCTTTAGAAACTTCTTGAACTAAATATTTAAATAAAAAGAATTCTAAATTCTAAAAAAGACTCAAATAGATGGCTTTAGAGAAGTAATTTTCCTTTTTAATAGAAAGTTTAGAAATAGGAATATAAGGAGAAATTCAAAAACAAAGAACTCCTAAATTCTAAATGGAACTCAAATACTAATTGCAAATTAATTTTGTCCCTAGAGAATCTTCTAAATACCCTTGATAGAGTAATTTGGGATTTCTTTATTTTCTTTCATTCTTTTCTTGAGTAGATATTCAAGATTCATCCTCATCACTTACCTATCTGGTTATCAAGATTATCTCCATCAATTGTATGTTTATGGTTGCTTTTCACATAATTTAAATCCTTTGAAATCTTTTTTTCTTTTAGTGAAAGAATCAACTTGTGTTGATGATTGGATCATTTGGTGAAAGTAGGATGAAATTAGATTTGATTTGTGTTAGGTAGGAAGGAGCTAGCAGAGTGAGTTATGCAATCTTGTTGGCGATCATGAGATAGGTTATTGGACTGAATTTGCTTAGATCACATTTTTTAAATTCTTTAAAATAAGGCAATTACGGATTTATCAAAGGAGTAAAATGCATGCAGAAATAGTGATAGAGTATTTCCCAGGTCAGGCATTATATTTTCACCATATCCATGTCTGTCAGAAAGATTATAAAAATCTTTAACATTATCTTTTGCATGTATATTGCCTTGCCATTGTTGTCAGAATGTCGTTGTTATGCAAAGTATTAAACAGTCACACAGTTACTCTTACTTCAAGAAATTGTTATGGAATTGATAGAAAATGGGCAAAAAATTGCAGATTATATTGCTGATTCCATGATTTTTTTTGCAATTTTCTGGAAAAATTGCTGGCCCCTAAAAACTTGAAATAAAAGGTGCAATATGCTGGGCTCGAGCCTTAGTACTGTAGCTGAAAGTAAAAGAATATACCACTATGCTAAAATTTTCAACAATGTGTAGATTTGGCCCCAATAAAATATATTCATGTTTTTTTTTTTTTTTTTCCCTATACTAGATTTGAAAAACCAAAAAACATTCTAACAACTGGTTTTCAAAAACCCTTAACAAAAGCTTGATTGTCTACGCACATCATTCTAACTTCCTTTCATAGTCTTTATTATTGCTGATTTTGAACGTGTAGAAAATCATATTTTGAAAGTAAATTTTTTATATTATAAAAAATAAAATTTGAAAGTAAACATGATGTGTAGAATGCCTGTGGAAAGAAGGTTGACAATTTCCTAGTTGTTAAATTTTGTTTGTAAAGTGACAGTTTCAAAACCAAAAAAGAGTAAATGAGAATGGTGAATAACAAGGGAAAAAGGAGAATTGATAGTCCTTGGAAGAACGTTAAGTCTGGGATTTTGCAAATGAAAAGGCTCATCTTCTTACTATAAATCATTCTGCAACTTGATTATCGAGTCATCACCAATAGAATAGCAAGTAAAGTTGTTGAAATCTGTCCTTCCTGATTAAAAGAGAGCCCTCTAAAATAACTTCCCATGGGTTCAAACGTGAGTCTGTTGGTGTTCCATCTATATGAGTGCAAGCTGTAGATGCTTCTAATAACACTATTCCATGAAGAGTTATTTTCCATATGAAACCTCCACAACCATTTAACCTAGAAGGCTCGATTCCTTTGGGGATCCCCCCAAGTCTCAATCCCTTCTCTTCTTTATACTCGCAAACCTGGTTCCAACTCACTAGATGAGAATTCTTCACTTCCCAAAACTCAACCAAACAAAATGACTCTTAAGTTTACTCAATCCTAGATGTCATCTTGATTAGAATGTTGATAGATGTGGATTGTTGGACCATAAGCTACACTGGAATCTTGAAGATAAATAAGTACTATTAGGCATATGAGCTGGACAAGATTCCATGAAAGACACTTATATTATATACCTTCAATTAAAGGAAATATTTTAGTCATTTGTAGAAAATTTGTTAAACTAATCTTTGTTAGGGAACTGTAAACATATTTTTTATTTTGGCCCACCAGAGTGTGTAGCAGCTTAGGGACGGTGCCATCTGGCAATGAATTAGGAGGCTCAAGTTTGAGCCTTCTCAATATTTAAGTGGTGTAGGGTTGAAGTGTGGGCCCATATCACTTAGGGTTTACTTTGTGGACATTTAAGATAGATGTCTCATTGTAAGGGTGGATTCCCTATTATAAAAAATACATATTTTTTATTTTGAACTTTTTGATAAAATGTCAAGGTACATGACAAAGTAAAAAACAGAGAGTAACAAGGAAAGAAGATCATGGAAAGAAGAAAGGAGTAGACAACTGATAAACACTTCTACTTCAGAAACTCTCCTTTTCTATTTCTTGTCAACATAGGGTTCTTGCAAAGATGTTTGGCTTGGACTAGATCAGTTATACAGGTAGTTATTGTTGTGATTTGTGGAAGGCTGCTTATAAAGTCTTATTGCCTGACTTACATATCACAGTACAATGATAATGAAGCCTCATATTTCAAGTATTCTACATGAATCCTTCTCTGCCATTCCACTTCGCTGTAGGGTCACACCCACAAGTGTCTAATATGGATTTGGATCTTTTTTGAATTTCTGTTCTACTTGGATTACACATGTACAGTACACATTTTGAACAAGGACATGGATCCTTTATGAAAGTGACCATGGCACTTAGATTTTAGGATGGATATATTTATGAAGTATTGTTCTTACCATAAATGCTAATTCCCAGCAATGTTTAATTTGTATTGCACTGTTCTGGCAGGGTCAATTTTGGCTCTAGATTGTTACATTTGGTAATCCATTAAATTCCTTCTCCTCTCTCCTTTTTCTTCTTACTCTGGCATGCAGAACCATTTTTTTTTCTCTGGATGGTTACATTTGGCAACCCATAAAATTCTTTCTTCTCTCCTTTTTCTTTTATGCCTAAAATCCTAGGTATGGTATCAAACCCTAATTGATATAAATAGTTTATGCCAGAGGGCCATGGCATGAAGAGCAACTGATTTATTATTTGTTTCTTCAACTATCTTATTCCTCCTCATTTTTGCATCAAGAAGATTCTTTCTTCATCTTAGCTTTCTTGCTGCAGCACCAGGGGCAGTAATAACTCAATTGCTAAGGGATTAGCTATTAGTCTCTTATTACATCGTTTACAGAAAAAAAGAGACTTAAGGGGAGATTTAAGGCCTGATGCGTTAGAGAATCATGTATGTACCCCCATCATGGAAATCGTACGCTTTAGTTGTCTCATGTTTGGTCCAAATTGGTTTTATTGTTGAGTCCACATCCTTTGGAGCTGCTTCTCTGTTTAATTGTTTATTTATTGTCTGCAATCATTCAATTACTAATGTTTGCATCCTATTTCACTACATTTTGCAACACTTTATTCTTTCATATGGGTTACTGGACAAAAAATTGTCAAAAAAACTGTTCTATGTTTTGTCTGAAAATATGAGCTTTGCTATTCTGAACTGTTGGAATATGTTTTTAACTCCCATCAATCTTATTGCTGTTTTTTCTTTTTCACAGTACAACAGAACTCAGCATGCTATCCCTCAGAGCATGTGGGACCATCTATGAAGCCATCGAGCATGCACCATCATATTAGTTCCGGCTTGTCTAATGCTTTTACCAATGGTGGGTCATCACTGCAAACCAGTATGCACACAGCTGTAGATATGTCTGCCAATACCTGTAGAATTGATGCCCCACAGGACATGCTTTCTACTCGGAGCGCAAACCTGGGTTTAATGCAAGGAATGAATGGAGGGATGATCAAACCAGAAGCTGGTTATTCAGGCAGTTCCCCATTCATGTTTGGTGCTGATAACACTGCCCTGGAAAAACGAGTAGCCATTGGAGATGCATCAGTTACACCTTTCTCAAGTGTAGTGTCAAACTCCCAAACCTTGGGCGAGCCTCTTCTGGACTCTGACACTTCTTCATATGGATTTTTGGGGCAGATTCCTCAAAGTTTCAGCCTTTCTGATTTGACAGCTGGATTTTCTCAGAGTTCTGGTCTGTCCTCTTGCTCCTTCGTTTCCTGCTCTTGTTGTAGTTTTCCATTGCTCAATATTGATGCTCTAAAACCTTTTGATTTCATTAAAGACCCTAGCCAATTTCCCCATGAATCAATAAGAACTTGTTGGGGTTAAATTGTGGATTGGGTTATGAGTTAATTTAAGGCATGTGTCTATAACGTTAATCAACTTTTGAGCTCTACAAATATGCTGCACGATTAATAATTCAGTTCAAAATTTTCAGATATACTAGAAAGCTATCCTAGATCACCCTTCCTAACAGCAGATACAGACAACTTCATGGATTCTCGTGGAAGGGGAGAAAACCAAGGTGAGGTTTCTTTTATTTCTATTATGTTTTTCATGTGGTAAAGAAGGGGACTGATACTTGTGTTTTAGAATTGCAGGAGACAGTAAAAGATTGGACACCATATCAGAAGGGTTAAGCTATGAAGACTTTCCCAGTGACTGATTGAATAATCCCAACTGTGAGTTTCTTCCCTTGAGTCAATTCTTCTGTAATCTAGTGAAATTTTCTGTTATTGACCAGTCCAATGCAACCTTTGTGCTCAAATCCGTTTAGCAATGATTGATTGAACCCCTTTCTTGCTGTTCCTAGCTAAGCTTGTTAAGCAATGATCTATGTCCCTTCTAAGCTGATTCTGAGCACTCGTATCACTTAGGATGGAATTTAGTTTTCTGAATCTGACATGCGATGAGGGAACCTCTGCTGTTGCTTCGTTATGCTGGACACTTCCAAACCAGTTTAAGCACCTTATCTATTTTCCAAAATGCTTCCCCCCGAATATTATAATTGATACTGTTAAATTATCAAAATTCAAATTGCACATCTCATAGGTCATAACTAAAGTACAACCGCATTTTTCATCGAGATCTATGAATATTTCAGTCAGATCTTAGATTCTGTTTGATACAAATTACAATAATGCTTGGTGTCACTTTCTGATATAAAGACTGTCAACTTTTTATTATTTCCTCTTTCTTTGACAAATTATTCAGGGCCTTCAGGGAAAGCGCATGAAATTGAAGCCATTTCATTTTTCCCCCTTGTAGCATTTTAGATGAATCTATATATTCTTTTCATTTCTTTTTCTTCTCAATAGGAAATAAACAATTTGGAACATCAATATGTGCTTTATGTTGTTTTTATTTATTTTATTTGAGGCTATTCCATAATTTCAGTGAAATGGCATCATTTTCTTTCCTGTAAAATCATTCTGGTGATCTCCATTTTACGTACAAAATTTGTGCACGTGCAAATGGAATTGGAATCAAATGGTTTTGCCTGGGGCCTCCAAACTTCATTTACAAACTGAATGGAGCTGTTTTGTCACTGCTAGGGCCTAAACAAATTCTATGTACCTGAGAATCACTTATTAAGTTTTTACTCATCCATGTTTGTGCTGGTGATATTATTTTCAGACAGCCTTCAAAGTGAAAAATGTAAATCCTTTCTATTAACTTACGTGCTAAAAGGTAGGCAATGCCTGCTCTTTTGAGGATTTGCCTGACAAAATGCTTTCTGGATTGTAGTCGTCCTTGGATTCATCATTTCAAAAAATCCTGCTGAGCTGTATATGCATTTACCATTTATCTTGTGCATTTGCTGATGCAGGTCAGCTGCATTGCTAGGATTAAAGTGTGTAAATAGCATTTTAGAGATGGGGGGTCATCAAATTTTAAACTCCTTGGACAGTATAGATTGGTGTGTAAAGAGGTTCACTGACATCGCTTTGTAATGGTGAGATGAAATGAGGAAAGCTTCTGAAAAAAAGGTTCAAACAATCCAACAGAAAGGTGTTTTGGATGATGGATATGGTCTTGCTTTTATGACAAGGTCGGTGTAGAAATAATGGTGCAATGATACTGTGGCTTGCTGATGTTGATAGGCATGGTAGAATATTTGAATTCTGCTTTTCATTTAGAATGGAGTGATTTGTTAGAAACACCTTCATTATCAGTGAAGGGATTGGAATTTCTTATATGTGATTTTATGTTAGCTATATTGACATCTTATATTTTGGTATTTGTTAAGTCAGCCATGGTTGATTCTTTGATCACCGTTTGTTGCAGGCCATTATTCTGGAATTATTCTCAATCTGTTCACTGTTTTTATTTTTATTTGTTTATATCGCTTTGCGCTTTTAATGGGGGGAGGACTTGGCTTCTCTATAGGTTACAGGTAGTTGCTTCCAGAATTGAATTCCTAATCCATCTATTGACTCGGATTTTTCCTCTATGCTGTTGCTGTTGCCACTTCCATTCTGGGAATAGCACCAAAACGCCTAGGACCTGTTTGCGGTGAGCTGGTTCAATTGGATTATTTCCTTGTAATTCATGAAAATATTTGGTCAGGAGATGGCGTAATATTTTTGAAAATAAAAATAGGAATTTCACGCTTATAATGTAATTTTCAGCCCGTGGTAAAAAGATGTCATGGATTTATTATTGTTTTTATAATAGGCATGTCGAATTGAAAATAAGTACTATGGAATTTGAAAGAACCGTGGAGATGACAATTTCTTTTTTCTTTTAAAAAAAACATACATTTTGAAGAGAAGATGCTTCCTGTTTCCAGAATTTAAATTCCTCAATAATCTGAAAAAAAAAAAAAAATTGTTTTCAATGAGTTGACATTTTAAGCTTATAAATTTTAAGGCAGATTGAAATGAATAAGATTTCAGGGTCCTTTAATGGTCATGGGTAATGAGAATGGCGTGGGTTGATTTGAAACACAAGGATGGCGAAGCAATGGACTTCACGGCCATGGAAAAGCCCATCATGAGGCGGTCTGAAACAATACTCTTTTTTTTTCCCCCCGTTTCAGCAGAGTTGATATTTCAGAAGGCATTCCCAGAGTATGCACCAAATATTCTGTTAATAGAGCATTTATAAGTAGCAGAGTCTCATATCAAAAATACGAAAACCAGAAGTTGGTTAAGAGTCTCACTCAGATGCCACTTCTCACAGGGTAAACAAAATGACAAAATATTTGCAATTTTAGAATCCAAATCAGTAATGAAGGGCAAGAAGAAACACTTTTTATCCTGCAAGAGATGAATATGAGAAATATAGTACACTCGAAATGATTTAAAGATCTATAATAGAGTAATAGCATCAAGGAATAGCTTTTGGTCGGGCAAGGGCCACGATCCCCCATGGCTTTGGCTGCTTTCTTTTGGGCTGGTAGATGTCAAATCTAAATTCCTCTATTTTGTTATTTTCCTTTCTCACTGGTTTCTTACTTATCCTCTGGCATTATTAGGTGCCGTGAATATGTTATTTCCTTTTGTCTTATCAAAATGGATTGCGAACTCCCAAACGTTACAGAATAAAAATTGACCATACACCAAAAACAACGACATAAAACATAATTATGTTAAGATGAGTGCATTAAGAATGAAGCTACTATTGAGGCCCAGTTCTCAGTGCATAATCTAGATCAGCAATGAGATCGTTGATGTCCTCAATTCCCACAGATATGCGAACAAGATCTTCAGTGAGGCCTCTAGCCTCCCGCACCGCTGCTGGTATGCTTGCATGGGACATAAAGCAAGGCATACTTATGAGGGACTTCACACTCCCTGTCACAAAACACAATTCAAGTAGCAAGTGTTAAACATCTGTAGAATTGGAGAAGCACCAAAGCATGGACCTTTAAACTCTATAACTGCTCCACCCCATCACATTAGTTTACTGACATTTTCATCATTTTTTTCCCTTTCAATTTTTGGTGATCCTTTCAAAAATATGGCATACAATCTAAAACCAGCACCTGATATGCTATGCCATTTGAATATTGCCCAATTCAAACTTGGGCAGTTTTTCCTTCAACCATCCAATGTAAGAAGGTCATATGACACTTCCCTTTAACAATAAATTGCTTGGAGGAACCTTAACCAAAAATTTCATCTAGGTGTTCCCTATTTTCCTCTCCCTAGACCTCCACCCCCAAAAACAAAAAGTAAAATAAAAGAAAATTATTTAACAGCTATGCAATAGAGTATGAAAAATGATTACCAAAACTAACAGTTATGCTGAAGTACTTGGTAGTCTCAACAATGTACTTTGAGAGTTCCAGTGAGCCCGTCAAAAAGCTAAGAACAGACCCAGCTCCCTTTGCCTGCAAGAGATTGAGATAGGAGATAAGAGTTTCCCGTGTTACATTATCAATCTAAACATTCCATTGTCAATACCTGAGAATAGTGTAGAGAACGTCCTGGATGATCAGGAAGACCAGCATAGTTAACTTTCTTTATTCGTGGATGGGATGAGAGAAATTCAGCAATCTTTTGTGCATTCTCCTGCAAAAGACAGAAGACAAAAAGGCAGAAACAATTAAATCCTTTACCACCTCTTCAAGAAAGTAGATCATTATATGGAAAATTATCATGAAATTATCATATTCCTCTTTAGAGCAAAAGCGAACTTTTGACCAAAAAAACTCCCTCTATGATATGGGCTTCAACTTTTGTGATATAAAATATACAGTTACAAGCAGAAACATATAAAACTGGCAGTGATGGCTTCAACAACTTAAATATATGGGAGTTTCGGAAAGATGGACATCAAACTCCAACTTGAATATTTTAAACCAAAACTGTAGAAAAGAGGTTAGTTGCAACTATACAGCCACCAGCCTGAGGTTGGCTCTTATTCTCATCCTTCTCTTCAAAATGTTTATAGAAACTTGTAAACAGGTCCAAATTCATCTTCCCTTAGGAATTTGTTTCCAGTGCAAAATCTTATATCTTAGCCACCTGTGTGCTCCTTTCCTTAGGGGGGTGGGGGAGGTTTGGAGGTGTGTTGATGGTGTGGCTATGGTTTTAGAGAAGAAAAAAAGAGAGGCCTTCATTTTTCTACTCCAAGAGGAAAAGAGATGCTAAATTTTGGGTTGTATTTGTTTCTTTGCCTCAAAAATATGTGCCCACAACCAGGAGAAAATTGACAATAATTAAGGATTGTATGTGCAACACATGTGTGAAGGTTCGAAAAGACATGCTAGCACAACCAGTACTTTCAGATGGGAGACAGGGATGTCAAGGGAGTGGAAAGTGTCCCATCTTCTGTTTACAGATAATACCCTTATTTTCTGAGGCCTAACAAAATCAATAGTTATACCCAAGCTGGAGTTTGATGTGGTATAAAGCAATGCAAGGGCTGAAAATAAATGTGGAAAGAACAAGTTAATCCTAGATTAGAGGGCAGATAATGCCGAGGAGCTAGTTTCTATGCTGGGTTGTAGAGTGGGAGAGCTTCCTTCCACCAATCTGGGTTTGCCTTTGGTTGTCTCCTTTAAGGCTTGTTACCTGTCAAAACGTCAGATTAACTTTAATCACAACCACCTTGTCTAGTCTGCCTATTTATTTTATGCCTATGTTTATCATCCCAGGTATGGTGACTTTTGAGGCTCAAGAAGATTCAAAGAGATTTCAGGGGAGGGAAAAAGTCACACTTGTGAATTCGTTTGGTTTATTACTTGGAAAAGTAAAAAAGGGGTCTTAGCATTAGAGATCTCTCTATCCTTAGCAAGGCGCTCTTTGGCGAGTGACATTGGAGATTTGCTTCAGAAAATGAATACTTAAGAATGAAATAATTATTGGAAAGTTTGGCGTAGAAAAGGAGGATGGTGAAAATGAAAACTTATAGAATGAAATAATTATTGAAAAGTTTGGCATAAAAAAGCAGGATGGTGATCTTGCAAAGCAAGGGATCGTTTGGGTTGGAGGTATGGAAGGCAATTAGTAAAGAGTGAGACATCTTCAGAAGTAGAACCCGCTGTGCTCTGAGAGATTGAAGGAGGGTGAATTTCTCAAAAGATACATGGTGTGGTGAGTTTCCTCTGAGCATTTCCTTCCACCATTATATGTCATAGCTTCTTCAAAGAACACTTAGGTATTGGATAGGTGAAGCTGGTCACTAGAATTCCTTCTTTCTTGGATGGCTCCATGATTGGGAGTTGGAAAGTCATGGAGCATTTCTATCAAGACTGCAAGTTAGAACAGTGGTCAAGGATGAGGAAGAGGGTGGTTGGTTTCAAAAACAGAAATTTCACAATCAAAACCTTCTGTTCTTCTAAAGCAGAGAAGAGGAATGAGCCTTTCCCTGTTGGTGTAATTTTGAATTTTTAGGTTTTGATGAACATATTTCACTGTGCATCAATTCAAGGCATTGATTTTTACTAGGTTTTGACTGCTTCTTTGTCATCAGTTTTCCACAAAATTTAATTTATTTATGTTAACACACAAAGTAAATGCTATCAATACTAAATTCGATGAAATAATTTCCCTTTTTACTGAAAAGCAAGTTTGAAATAGCACCTGTTGCTTCTCAACACGCAAGGCCATGGTCTTAATACCTCGTAAACATATCCAACAGTCAAATGGAGCTAACCCCGAGCCTTCTGCATTTTGCAAAAAGTACAAGTCTTTTGCCAAGCTGATGAATGTGAAAACAGGGAAAGACACTACATTAAGGAGAAATGAAATATGAAATATTCAAATTAGTAGCAGAAGTCAATATCAAGTTCAGGACAAAAACCATGGAGAAATATGAGGATAATGTCCACAAAGACATGAGAAGAAGCCACTGGAGATAAGCCTTCACTCATATTTTTAATGAAAATTTACTATACCAACAGGCAACTAGAACTACCAAGGATAAGAAAACATCCTTGCAAGTTTGTACTTAAGAGAGACAAAAAGAAAATCATGACCACTGTAATGGCTCCAATCATAGTAGTGCAGGTGAAAAGGCAAATTTACTACTAGCTGCTACACCAAATGTGTTGTCACAAACAAAAAAGAAACACGCCTTGATGAGTTTTTTTTTCCCCTGTGGAGCAACAGGTTCTTTCCCACAAGTTGAACAAGCATCAAGGTCATGATTGTGAAGAGTTTATTTGAACTGTTTTTTTTTCTGTCCTTCAAAACCATCTTGTCCATTTGCAAATGAAAACGTGCTATTACATCCAAAGCAACAAAGGCTGGAACTGGTTCCTTTCTGAAGTCCATATATTCAATAAAAAGAATGAACAGAAGAATTCTGATAAAAATAAATAAATAAAAGAATGAACTTAAGAAGGAATGAAACTTCTATACATGCAGCAGTGAATAACATAGAATAAGAGGTACAACCTTTCCCCTTTCACAGCAAGCACACCAGCCATGACATCACTATGTCCAGCTATAAATTTAGTAGCTGAGTGCATTACAATGTCTGCAATGGAGATGAAGAAACCAAAATTAACCACAACCTTGAAAAAGAGAATGAAACTTAGCATCCAAAGAATTTAAGTGTTTATACCTGCTCCAAGTTCCAATGGTTGTGACAATACAGGGGACATAATACTATTATCAACCAATAAAAGAGCACCATGTGTATGAGCCATCTCTGTTATTTTCTGAAAACGGAACAAAAAAAGATAAGTAGTTTAACACTAGAAATGAACATCTTTCTACATTATTTATAATTCTAAAAACCATCATAATTACTCGAATATCAGAGATTTGTAGTCGAGGGTTGGTTGGACTCTCTAGCCACACAAGCTTTGTCATGGGGCCGATAGCAGATGCAACCTCTTCTAAATTAGTTGTATCCACTCGTCTGCACATCATAAACATAATTACCTCAAATTCCACTTCAAGTTGTATTTTGTGAAGGAAAGAAGAAACTAATACTAACTTCACCACAATTCCTCTTTTTGTAGTTACTTGAGACAGCAATCTATCAGAACCACCATATATGTCCTCTCCAGCAACAATTTCCTCACCTAAAAATGGCATTTATACAAATAATTATTAACATTAGCAGGTAATTTCAGGAATTTTCACCCAGAAAACAGTTTTGAGCAAATTTCCATAAGCAATAATGAAAAACAGCAAGCACTTCATAGGCTTAAAAAAACAAAATCCAGTTCATATGGTTGTATACCAGGGATACCCAATAAACAGAAAAAAATAAATAAAAAATACATTGATGCAGTTTAGAATATACCTGATCCAAGTTGCTATAGATACTAATAATAGGGTTAAAATATGGCACCTATGGGTTTGTCTTATAACACCATAAGTTTGAATAGTAGAGAACAAGAAGCCCTTGGATGCATATACAAAGACAGAAGGCATGTAAGCCTGATGCACACGCTAGAGTGTAACAAATGAAATTATAAAGAGAGGGAATTGAAAGAACAGTGTAACTTTAATTGCAAAGGAGGTAAAAAATGTAACATGAGGTTACTTGATGAGTCTACTACTATGTAATCACCATTTTCATTTTCTTCTTCTTTTTTATCTATTTATTTCTTTTTTTCCATTCACCACAGTATTAACAGAGGACTATTTGCATCATTTGAAAAAGGAGATGAGATACCAAGGGGAGAGAAATTGTCTTCTCCCTTTAATAATAGTAATATGCATATACACACACAACAAACACAGATGTATATCTATGTACATAAAAGAAAAAGATGAAAGATTGAAGATGCACCAGGTGCAATAAGATGAGTAACAGCAGCCAAAGCCGCCATTCCACTAGTAAAACAGAATGCTCGATCTGCTTTGTCAAGCCTCGCCAAAAGGCTGAAATATATAGAGAAGAAAAACTTAGAATGTGAAATGAACAAAACAACAAGAATGAAAAAGATCCTTTTGGACATTGATTAAACTATTTTGATATACACAAAAGGCAAAATTACACCTCTCCAAAACATCCCGGGTAGGATTGCCACTTCTAGTATAATCATAGGGTCCATTTTCAGTAGCTGAAGGCTGCAAACAAAGTACAAAAAAACAATGCAAATGAAAATTCAACATCAAGGATGCCATGCTGCGAGATAACCAAAAAATTCACACACATTAGTCCTGCCTTAGAGACATATTGCTTGTATGGAAAGAGTATATAGACATCCAAAAACCTTCACATTTAATTTGTTACACATGAACAAGTGCCACACGTATACATGCATAAAGGCCTGGAAATCTATGTATATGTGTTGTTTGGAAGTGACACTGGAAGCCATTATAAGAGATTACAGAGGCTATCCTAAGATTGCACAAGTTGATTGCCTCAATATGGATCTATGTGTTCCAATCTTAGAGGTTTTAGTTGGCAAAATGGATTTTTATTGGCTTAATTTTGATGACACTTTGGAGGACTGCATATCAAAAAGCCCACTATCATTGGATTTAGCATCCCTCTTGCACCAAGTCACAGTATATCAAATTCATCAGAGATTAAGTGCAGTCCCATACATGCGGTATAGCATGTATTGGAATTAAACATTAAAAGTTTACAGAGATGACTCTGAGTTCTGTGGATTGGAGTGCCAGCATCACTGATCAACATGATATGTCACAGGCATAGTCTGTAGGATCTAATCCAGCAGTGGGGCTTGGTACAAAAAAGACATTTAGAATAAAGTGGGCGCAAGTGTGTTCCTAGGTTTAGAGTACATGGGTCAAAAATGTTATTAGAGTATAGGAGATGCATGTTTGTAACTCAGTTTGCTTTCCCTGTAAACACTCAAAGCCCCAAATCTTGGTCAAACACACATTTTCACTCCTTAAAGATGTAAATAACTTTGTTCTCTCTTTTTGAGACACCATGGCTCTTTTTTTCTTTTCTTTTTTTCCGTTCTTTGGGACAAGAGGGGATCCTCCCTAACAGGAAACATTTATCAACTGATGGCAAAGCAAATCTAGATGATATGGGCCAGCCCATCTAAGGGCACGATATGTCTCCTTTTTTATCCCCACAGCTAGGAGGGAAATGACAAGAGAAGGGAAAAGGGAAATGAAAGGAAAAAGAAATGAGCTTTCCCTAACCTATACCGGTTGGCGGTTAACAAAGATGAGTGGGTGTCAAATGCTTGGGAGGGGAGTGGGGAGTCGGGTTGTTGCAATTCTCACTTCTCAAGGCATTTTAATGATTGGGAATTGGAAGAGGTGGAGGGCTTGTTCCAAAAATTGCATCCTTTGGTAGTGAGAAGAGAAGTGAAGGATGTTTTGAGTTGGAAAGAAAGTAGGGATGACATTTTCTCTGTTAGATCCCTCTACCGCTTCTTCACGAGGGCCTATAGTGACCCTTTTGCTTGGGGTCTTATTTGGAGGTCTTGAGCTCCTATGAGGGTGAGCTTTTTTGCTTTGGAAGCGTCTTGGAACAGAATTTTGACCATCGACCAGCTCAAAAAGAGGGGATGGAATATGCCAAATAGGTGCTACTTGTGTAAAGAGAAAGAGGAAATTAATGATCATTTAATCTTGTTTTGTAAAAGGACTACAATGCTTTGGAGTTTGATTTTCTCCCCTTTTGGTGTGCAGTGGGTTTTGCATTCTTCAATTAAAAGGAATTTACTTGGTTGGCATAGTGCCTTTGTGGGTAAGAGGAGGGAGAAGGCTTGGAGGGCTGCCCCTTTATGCTTAATGTGGACCTTATGGAAGGAAAGAAATAAAAGAGCGTTCAATGATATCGAATGGTCGAACCAAGCTTTAAAACATTCCTTTTTTTATACTCTTGTAAATTGGGCTAAGGTGTTTATAGAGGATCATACTTTGTCTACCATTGACTTTATAGAATGGCTATATGTCTAGCTAGGGGAAAGGTTTTTTGTCTTCTTTGCCTAGTCTTTTTGGCGTTTTGATTGTATAATTTGTATGTACTGTTTTCGCCATTTCTAGAGGCTTCTAATACAAGCTCTACTCACCTATCAAAAAAAAATTCTCCGATTTTTCCCCAATATTTAAATCATTTTTATAATATATGAAATGAGAGCCTTGAAAATCTATATTTTGTTCCCTGATATATGTATATAGTCTTTTCTTTTTCACATTTTTCAAGATTCAGAAATGGCTTAAAAGAAACATATCAATTGCCAAGAGAGAAAATGAGAAAAAAGAAAGCATGAGTATGGTTATCTAGTCTTACCTGCTTGAATGTAGCAGTTTGGTAAAGAGGAGGACTGACTGCATCAAAAGGATCGGATTTGTTCTCATAATTAATCAACATGGTTGAAATACTTGGCTCCTTAACCTCCATTTCTGCAGTCAATTGTGGGACAACTAAAGTTAGGGAAAAAAATTGAAGAGCACATATTTTGAGTGCCATAGGAACACAAACCAGTTAAGCGCTCTGCGATCCCATCAACCACCGCCGAAGTGCTCACATCCATCTCTTTCTCTTGGAAACAATTCAATTCAAATTTCTTCCCAAACAACGCCCTGTTCCCTTTCACAGTATTGAACCGTAAACTTGCCGGAACTTTCCCATACACGAAACCCTGGAAACAAATTGAAACCGGAAAGTTAAACCCTGACCCCTAGTTTGGTTTCCAAGAAAATCGAAGAAAGCGAGACGTCAACGTATTCAAATACCGTATCAATGACTCTCAACTCAATGTAGATTCATAGAAGTTCCATTCTAAGAAAACAATTAAAAAAAAAAAAAACCCTACTTCCTCGTTTGGTTTCTTCCACATGAAACCACTCTAATCTAAACCCACCTTCGCTGGCATAAAAAACACTTCCCCTTTTCTCATTTAACCGTAAGAAAAAACAAAACGACGAAAAACGAAAAATGCTTGGCGCTGACCATTTTCCGAAAGCCGGACAAGCAGAGTACCGAATTTTCTTTCCTTCTCCTTTCCCCCTCATTTTGTCACCAACCAAACAGAAAAGAAGCCGAGTGGAAAAAAATTGAAAGCACGGAAGCTTACCGGAACGTTGAGATCAGTAGCGTTAGAGTGGGAAGTGAGGAACGAAGTGAAAGATATAGAAGAAGAAGAAGAAGCCATTGACGAGCTTAGAAATATTGAATTTTAACTTTCCCTTCCGTCTCTTAGAAGCGCCACAGCCCCCCTGCTTCAAAGTCCAAACAAGGAAAATATATTTGCGTTAAGTAAAGAGTTATTTGATATTGGCTTTAGAAAACGTTTTTTAACATAATTTTTTTATTTTAAATAAGGTGTTTAGCAAATTTTAAATAACATTTTTAAAATTTTGAAAAATCATTGGATAAATGTTTAATAACCAATTCTCCTAAAAAACACTTATAGATAAAATACTTCAACTATAAATACTCTTAAACACTTTTTTAGAGTTTTCTTGATAATAATTTTAGAAAATATTTTTAATTTAAAAGATATTTTAAAAAAAATATAAGTGTTTGATAAAATTTATGAAACAATTTTTTTGATAAATATTTTTTTAAAAAACACTTTAACTAAAAACATTCAAAATATAGATACTTTCAAATGTTATATTAAAGTGGATTCAATAAATATTCTATTTAAAATGTTTTAGGGGAAGTGTTTTTTCTGAAGGTCATATAATAGTATAAGTGATTTTTCGATACTACAATTGATTTTTTAGATTTTTAAAAGTGTTTCATAAATTTTGTCAAATGATTTTTTCATATAATAAAAAACATTTTTTTAGAGTAAACACGTTTTTTAAAATCATTATCAAACGAGCTCTTATAGTGGATTTGACAGTGATCATGAAAAATATTTTTAACCTTGCTAATAATTTATAATATTTATTTTTCAAATATTAGAAAGACTATAAAAATATTTTCAAATATTAAAAATATTACAAACACTTATCATAATCACCATCAAAATATAATTGGTTTTAAATATAAAACTTTAATAAAATTTAAAATCTCTCTTGACTACGTTGACTCTAATATGATACATAAAGCTATTGTTGTGTATTTAAAACCATGATTGATAATGTTGATTTTAGCACCTTCTTAAAATCGCACCTATCAATATTGATGATAATGTTATGTATTTTACAACTTTTCTATAAAGCCTCGATTGTAAATTATAATTAATTATTGGTTTTAGCCTTTAGGAGAGAAAATGAGAAAGAAAGTGGTTTATAAAATAAGTCATTCAATTAACTTATTGAATCATTTTTAGCATTGAATGCTGACTATTTATTTATTTTTTTTGTGGTATTGTCGCTACCATTATTAATGTTAAATTTTTCACCCTCGCCATCATTTTCATAGTTATCTTCGTCTATGCCCATATCCTTACTTTTACCCTTAAACCTTATATATTTTATGGCTATATGACTGTCACGTCTTTCCCATCTTACCAAAATATCATGTTATCAGTATATTTTAGATCATACGTACCTCCACCCCATGCTACTTGGGCTTTCACTAACAAAAAATGTTACACTCATGGTTGTTTGCCTTCACATTGGACCTATTTTCAAATTTACAAGGATTAGACATAATTTTTATGATACGTGACTTTCCAACTCATGTCAGAATCGCAACCTTAACTTGAGTAACATTCTTAATATATACATAGGTTAGAAATATCACATGGGCATTATGTCTTCTAAACAATTATAGCAAATCTCCATTCATGTTCACATCGATACACTCATTTTACCCTAACAAGGACTACTATCTTGAGTGCATCACAGTTTTACATTAAGACACATAAAACTACAATAAATAAAATTTCAAAAGGTGTTAAAAATTTAATAAAATTAAAGTCAGACTAAGTTGGCTCGCAAAAGTATTTTTTATTTATACTATTAATAGCTATTATAGCTAACCAAATTCACTATCGATAAATTAATTCATATTAGTTATCACATTACGTAATAATGTGTTTGGTAATAATTATAGAAAAGGTTTATAACTTTCGAATATTTGAATGATAAAAATTTTTAAATATTAAAAATATTAAAAATGTTTTTTAAAATTATTATTAAATGGACTCTAAATTATATTTAATTTATAATTAGTCTCACACTATAAAATTTTGTTTGTTACATTGATTAAATTGAACATTGTTATATTTATATTATAATATGTTGTGATACTAGAAAGTCTTTTTATACATAACAATAAATGTTAAAATTCAAAATAAATTGATTTTTATGTTATCTTAAAAAAAGTTTAATTATAATTATCGTAATTAAGGGTTCGTTTGGTCATGTTTTTTAAAACTTATTTTTAAAAACTATTTTTTTATTTTTTAACTTAAAAAGAATTTTTAAAAATAAGTTTCGGAAAATATAACCAAACGAGCTCATATTTTCTTTTTATTTTAAAAAACCGGTGAAAGCAACACCTAATTGTTTTCTATTCCACTTTAATTTTAAAAACTGTTTTAAAAAAACAATGATCAAACAGTAATAAAAAAAATTTAAAACAAAAAAGTATTTTTAAACTACATTGTCAAATATGCTCTAAAATTCCACAAAACTTATTTACCCTAGTGCAAATACTTCCTAGGTAAATATCAAGCTACTCCATCCAAATAGGAACCCCCCTCAAATCATGAATTAAAGGTCAGCTAATCAACCATCCCTGTACAATCCATGAGAAAGATTTGTGTAACAGCTTGACTTTAACAGCAGCCCACAAGCCATCTAGTGCTCCTCATGGCTCATTATTGAACCTACAATCATAAAAATAAAGGATTTAAATTAGATAGTTATTGGCTGAAACATACAAATATAAGACTACACCAAGATGTTATAATAGTTCTAAATGTAATATTTAGAGTCAATTTAATAATAATTATAAAAAACGCTAATAATTTTTATGAGTGTTAGAAATGTTAAAAACTCTTCTTAGAGTTTACCTCAAACACGCCCTTATTCTCATGCATGCACAGACTATGATTTAGTGTTAGTGCTACTTACCGTGTCGGGCCAAATTTAATTTCCTTGGTTACGGGTTTTTTAAGAATAATCACCTTAGGCGTTCAAAACTCTACTAGGTCTTTTAATTTATATTTTTTATTTTTAAAATCGACAAATTATACGGTGTCAATACATGCGCGCACGCATAGTAAGAGAACGACGTCGTTTCTTAGTTTTCACTCCATCCAGCTAAAACGACGCCGTTCTATGTGCTTCCGTTTTCGCAACCTTTCTTACCTTCAGATCTGGATGCGAACGGGCGTGGTTCTGGAATTAGAACTAGGGGAAATTCAAAATCAACGTTCATTTTTATCGGTGATTTGAGATTAGGGTTTTGATAAACCTAAGTGAGATTCACACACATTATCGGCTTCGGAAGCATTGAGCCAAAGTCATGGCATCTCGCTTACAGATTCAGGAGGATGAATCTGTATCTCTACGAGTTACTCATGGAAACATCAAGAGCTTCTCTGCCGATGTTCGTTTCTCACTACAGGTAATGAAAATCAATTCGCCGTGGATTCTATTATAAATGTTCGAAAATCTATGCGTGCTCTAAGTTTACTCGAATTCTTGCTTTGCTGCTTCAAACATGAAGTGAGCGGTGGCCTTGCTGTTTCTTACGAGCCTTTCTCAGTCCTTTCCTTAGACTTTAAATCTCATAATCATGCACAAAATTAATCGGCAACATGATATTTTTTTGTAACGAGTTTAAACCAGTCCATCATCTCTGGTCTCTCTCTCTATATATATATATCATACAAATGATTATTCTTAGGTTGCTTCTGGAATTTCAATAGCCTTTTTTTTTTTTTTTTTTTTTTAATGATGACTCGAGGAAGCAAAGCCAGGACTTTGTCTCGTAGATGACACTGCCTGGATGGCTTGATTCACTGTTTTCTATGTTTATTTTTTGATAATCATAATTTAAGATGACCTATATATCTATAACTTTTTATTATCTGGAGGTTATTGGAAAAACACATGATTGTGCATAATTTTGGCGATTTTGACAACTGTGTATTGCTTCATTGCTCTCAGATGACAGTGGAATCTGTAAAAGACAAACTTTGGAGAAAATGTGGCACTTCTGTTAATTCGATGTGCCTTGAGCTCTATGACGACACTGGTGCCAAAATTTCAGTTCTAAGTGATGATTTGAGACCACTTGGATTTTATTCTCCACAAGACGGGTTAGTTTATCTCACCTATTTGATGGAAGTTTGGCAAATAAGGCTATTGTTTGTGTGGATTATTCTTTTGTTGCTATCAGACAGATTTCAAATGTCATTTTATCTCCTTATTTTGCAAATATCTCCAATGGCTAGTATT
This sequence comes from Vitis riparia, assembly GCF_004353265.1. NCBI lineage: Eukaryota > Viridiplantae > Streptophyta > Magnoliopsida > Vitales > Vitaceae > Vitis > Vitis riparia. The sequence continues at coordinate 19,589,329 of NC_048438.1, forward strand.
CAGTTACTTATATGGTTGTTGAACTTGTTGGAAGTTCGAATTTGGCAAGAGCCATTCAGAGCATGCATAAATGGATAGAGCTTAAATCATGACTAGAGAAATATCCCAATATCATATTTGTTGAAATATCCCATATCATATTTGTTGTGGCCACTTATCTTTCCACTGTATTAGTTGAATATCAATTCTTTGTTTTCTCAAGGTCATATATTGATTACATATCTTGGTTTAGCTTTACAAGTGGTTTTGTTTTATTACATATTCTTCCTCCCTGAGTTTCAAATAAATACTCTCTGTGCACGGAACAAGATCAAACTGACAACTAGCTCCACAGTACAGAAGAGCTGGATGTCAGTATATCTCTTTAAAACCCATGTCATGTTTTTTGTATGAGACCCTTTTTTAGAAAGTCATATTTGTATGATTTTTTTGACAGGCAAGCAACATAAATAAATTAGTCTTATTTGTATGATCAACTCTTATGTCCCAAAAGTCACAAATGTGTCATGCACAAACACTCAGCTCAACCCAACCCACTATTTGGGGTTGGCTACATGAATCGTTTTCAATATTTACCTTATCTAGGGCAATGCCTTTTGGATGCAATATTTCTCTTTCTCTGCCCTTCTCTTGTCCTTGTGGTACCTTCCATTTGTATAAAATCACCTCTCCTTATTGGCTCATTAATTGTTGTTTGTTTCATATCTCTAACCATCTAAAATAACATCCCGTCATCATGTCCTTAGTTGGCGCCTCCACTAAGTTCTCCCAAATACAATTCTTCACATTTTCCTGATTCTATGTTTTCTTTTGTTCATTTGAACATTGCCATAATTTTGACTTTCTTGGTTTTTTAACTGCTCAATTTTCTGCACCATAATGCATAGCTAGACCCTGATTAAAAAACAAATGCACAACTAGACTTATGGCAATCTTATAAAATTTTCCTTTTATCTCTTAGTTATTTTGCAATCAGAGAATGCTCTTCAAGCAGTTTTCCATGCTATCCACTCTGCTCTAATTCTGAGGATGAGGTCCCCTTCAATATTCTTTTATGGACGCTGAACCCCTGACAGCTAAAACATTCAGTTTTGGTATTTCCATGATTCCCCTCATCCCTACCTTGGTCTTATTTTTTTTTCTTATCTTTTTTCTTTTTGAAGTTGCAAAATATACCCCTAGTCTTGCCTTAAAGCATTTAGATTCTAGTATCTTGCTATTATTCTAAGCTTAAAGTGATCCAAAATTATTATATTGTCAACTAACAGCATACAATATATGTTTTCTACCTGGAAGATGCAAAATGCTACCACTTAATGGCAGTTCTTGATGTAGGTACATCATGATCGGAGTATTTGGATGGCAACATTTGTTCATCACTTCTTTGTTTGCTGGAAGGATATTTATTTGTTTTTTCATGATTGGGAATATGCCATTTTTCCCTTTGAAAAAGTAGATTGTGATTGGAAATTCGCTTGCTTATGCTCCTGTACTGCTTTTTTTATAGTTGTCCTCGTTACATTAACATTGTATTAACAGAACACTATTTTCTTTGTCTCAAATTTACAATAATGCCTCTCTTGGGAGTAGCGGGCCTACTATGTGCTTTTCTAAGTTGATAAACCCGACATGGAGACCAGACTTATTTTCTATAGGAAGCTAAAGTTTCATGAAACATTAAGAATAGGAATTAGACAAGGGATGAGATATCCTTCAAACCAACATTAGTGAAAGGAATTACAAGTTAACAATCTGCAGCATCCCAAACAATTTTGGACTGACAAGACAACAAAGTTCCATGTTAGCCTTTAGTGAATTTTCCTTTTTATTTTATTAAAAAAAACTTTTCCTGTATCTCCTTAAAGCATGTGACTACTTTGGCTTTCATGGAAGGGAAAGGAGCATCCAGATCAAGGGCCAAAAGAGTATTTCCTGAAAACCCTTTACCAGTGGACTAAGATCCTTTTGGGGACTGACTTCCTATAAATGGATTTCATTGAAGTTTTGGGTAAAGGTTATCCTGTAATAGCCTTCTCTGTTTTGGCTTTAATGCTTTTTTGTGGGCTCCTTCTCCCTTTGTATACTTCAACTATACTGGGGTTGCACTGTTAATCTAATTTTCTGTTTGCCTGACACCAAAAAAGGAAAAAAGAAAAAGTGGTACTTTACTGTTGTATAGGTTAACTTAGTATTTTGGAGGCTTCAAACATACTTTTTGAGCAGTTTGCTGCATTTTAGGGAGGATTCCTCGTCCTTCTTTTGTATTTTTTTTTTATCCATAATTTGATACATGTTTTGTTTCTGATAAAAAAATGAAGAGTGTGTGCCTACTATCTATTGTCTGGTGCAAACTAACCCAACTTCATTGATGTTAATGTTTGTTCTGTCTTCTGCTGTAATTCATCTACAAAAATCTTCAAATGTAAAACTGAGTTTTCATGATCTCACATGGAAATATTTGATTTTGATATGACAATTCCATACTTCCAGTTTTGCATCTGTTCTTATGTATGTTGCAATAAATAGTCAATTGTTTCTTATAGCCCTTGAGGCCTGACTGAAGTGGTAGGGGATAAAAAAAAGTGCCAATTGTTGCTTATAGAAAACTTTAATTTTTCTGGTGGCACTCATTTTCTTTCATTTGTTTTACTGCTGTCATAAAATTTTCTTGGTTTTTTAATCTAATTTAATTTAATTTTCTTAATTTTCTCTTCTCTATAAAAAGATACCGGCTACATGTTATAGATCTTGACCCCTCATCAGTAACCTCTGGTGGCTGGCTGGAAGACACTTCACTGGTGGAGAAATATTCCATTTCTGAAGAAGCCTATGATAAACTTGATGGTAAATCTCCAAGACGCTTGTTTTCCAATCTTATGCGCAAATCTTCAATTTATGTTTATTCAGCACTCCAAAACAATGAAACTCATTGAATCAACTTGCAACTCAATGGTGATGATTGGACTTTGTAGAAGTTAATTTTGATTTAATAGGACAAGATTGACTCAAATTGTTATCCAAAATTTCATCTTCATCCATGAGAGTGTGTCTCTGCTGGTTGATTTGATATACAATTATGCAGAAAAATTTGAGTTTTTATGCTTTCAACAAAAATGAGTGATAATAATTTTAATACACTGCATTAGTAATGTTAGAGATTTATTTTCCTATATTTAAAAAAAAAAAATTAATGATAGGGATGTAATGGGCAGGTTGAGGGGTTGTTTCTAGTTCTGTCTCTTTTGGCTTGGATCAAAGTTGAACTCTCTAGGCTCTTGAGATGGTTAGTCAGGCTTGGCTTGTGTAGGTTTGGCCTAGTAGGAACTTGTTTAGGTGCCTCACCAAACCTATTATTTATAAATCAATCATCTCAACTTGTCTAATCTTGTTTACCTTCGTCTTAGAGATTGCAATTTGAACTTCTTGACAACTCCTCAATTTCTGGATTGCTATTAAGATTGTACCTTTATCTAAAGCCAAACAAGCTTGTTTGGATGCAACTCGATTCTTATCAATGAACTTAATTGTTGGTAAAGATTTGACATGACTTGTCCATTGCTTAGTCCCTTTTTCTTTCAGCGATTTTTATTTAAGTAATTGAAATTTTTTATAGTGGTCTGGCTTGGTTATAGTTGCTTAGATCTGGTCCTTCCTATTTGCATAGGAGTTACTATTTACATGTTTACCCTTTCTATTTTCATAAAAAGGCCACAAGACCCCTAGAAATTTTCCTTTTTTCCATGGTTGGAGAGCTAGCAATTGATAAACGTATACAAACCAATTCCATTTATCTCATCCTCATTATCTGCTGGAAAAACTCAGGCATAATTTTTTTAGTGAGTTTGTTTTTATTTTATTTGTATGGTTTTTTAGGGAGGAAGGGTAGTATTGAGGGAAGAGTATCATTGGTAGCATGGGTTTTCTTAATTTCCTCTAGTTTTGCTAATTGGCAATATACTTTTCTCATATAAGCATAAATCAATGCTTACTTCTGCGGCAAGGAAGTTTCTTCATGGATTCTAGTTGCACAGAATGAGAATGGAAAGTGAGTCGTGGAGGATTATTCCATACTCTCTACGAGCCAAAGAGCAACAAACTAGAAGATGAGCAATTGTCTGTCTCCAGTTTACATGCACCATCTATCAGGAATCATCCAACCCCTGCTAATCACCTGATCAATCATCAGAATTTATTTTTTATTGCCCAGGTAAAAGTGGCCACTAAGAGCTCCAAATGGCTTTCTGTAGAACACCATATCTTTCCTCCAGGTTAATCAAATTTCAATGGCTAATAGGAAACTGGTGCATTCTTAGATGGTGTTTTATTGTTCTTAAACCAAAACCAGTTTGCATTTGTAGCTAACTTATCAAATTACTTCTGAGTGATCTATATAACCTTAATCCCATTCTATCATGCTCAGGTATTAGCACACAGCATAATCGTCCCTGTTCAACCTACCACAATGATCATTTATAGCTAATAATGGTATATAATCTTGGGAATTTGTTGTAGTTATTTGGTTTTTCTCTGGTTGAGGATGTTTCAAAAATCAGAGCTTCTGTTTTTATTCATGATAGACTGCTATTTTTTGTTGTTATTTTGTTCAACTTGCATTACTTACCTTCTCTTGTTGTCTATGTACTTTTGTACCGATTCTCATGGGATATTTATATAATGAAATACTATTAATGAAAAATTCTGAATAATATGAATATATAAATTCTGTCAAATTACACCTGGTATGAACTTCTTATTGTTATGCATCTCTCTCTCTCTCTCTCTCTCTCTCTCTCTCTTTCTCCCTCTTTCTTTTTTGTTTTATATTTTATTTTTTGGTGCAATCCATGTTTTTCCAGAATCACCCCTAGATTTGATACCTCTATCTTGTATGCCTAATACAATGTCAAGTTGATCGAAGTTTAACATTTATCTCACTTCATGCAATTTTGAAGTTAAAATTTTATTTTAATCCTTCTATAAGAGAAGCAAGTGTTTGGATTGGTCAAGTATGAATACTGATCAACCTGACACTTGACATAGTTGAAGACATGATAGGGGCAGCCCATATATTGGGCTTGACAAAATTATTTAGACAAAAAGTAAGTGAGACTGCTAGATTCTTCACCCAGTACAATTGGATCCAATGTCGACATGTCGTGTGTTCATATAAAGAAAGTTTGGAGGGTTATCCCCTAGTGTGTATTTTGGACATTATGGAAAGAGAGGAACTAAAGATGTTTTGAAAGCAAAGAATTGTTGGTTCATGCCCTAAAGTTCTATCTTCTTTGTAATCTAGTGATGTGGATTAGGATGCACATTGATGGGGGGTTCTTTAACCTTGTTAGATTTTATAGACTGGTTAGGTTCTCCTTGAAGGGGCATTTGGTTTTTTTTGTTGCGGTTCCCCTTTTTGTTTTTTTTCTGCTTTCTGGTATATACAACCTATGTACAATGGTGTGCTTTTAATATGTTTGTTTTATTTACTTATATAAAAAACATTTTATATTCTAGAAGTAACAATTTACAAGTTTTTTGCTGTGTTTATAGGCACTTTTAGAAAATTTAAGGAAAAATTAGCATCTCAAAACCCCTCAATTCTGGAGTCCAAGGTAAGCCTCTCAACTTTTTATCATTAGATTACAAATTAGATGCTTTTGGTAGAATTACTGAATATTGTAAAGTCAATTAGATTGCAAAATGTACTCTTCTTAATTTTTATTTTTTTTATAAGTAAGAAAAGTATTGTATTACGAAGAGCCGCTAAAATAGTGACTCAAGATGTACAAAACAGAAAGGGAAATACTCACCCCCTAACATGTGAAACAAAAAACTGTCCACAATGAAAATGTACTCTTCTTAATTGATCAACCGTTTTTTTTTTCTCCACCTTATATCTGCCAAACATGTTACTTGAAATATCAGGTTTTGTTTTTCTGTTGATATCTGGCATGTGTGGGAGTTAAGTGGGTATTTAATTTCGCTAACGTGACCTTTGTTTACAGATATCAGATCACTACATGGAAGATCTCTGTGCAAATATCAAGGTTTGTTAACTTTACATTTTTGTTTTTTAGTCTGTATTGTCATGGTTTTGCTGAAACATCATTTTGTAAGTTTGTAAGTTTAGTTCACCAAAGGAAACCTCAAAGAATTCATTGAGATTATTATTGGTGGCTGGTCAAGAAGCTTCAGAAAATGGGAGATATAGGCTAAACAAAGGGCCAGAGGGGCAACTGCTGCCACCCCGCCCCACCCCCCCAACTAGAATCTGGGAAAAACATTTGATGCATCTCCTTAAAAGTATAGGAACAAAATTAAATTGAGGAAACCATAGCTTCCTTTCCATTAAAAACCTAAAAAAAATTAAAATGAAAGAAACCATACCTTGGGATTGATGATGTGATCTAACAGAAGTATATTTGAATTTGCCACAAAGCTAAACTTTACTTTCATATTGTTATATGAATCTTAAAATCTATTACATATCATTTGCTTGGTTGGGTTCTCATTAGAGGGGGAGGGGCTTGTTTTCTGTTTCTCCCATCTTCATTTCTTTCAGTTGTCCTTGTTATACACCCTTTCTATTTCGGTGTGCTCTTTAGCTGGGAGCTGTTAATAATATTTTTGCTTGCCTATCAAAAAATTATTTTCTCTTTTCTTTTAATAATTAAGGTAGGAGACAGATGTGAAGTTGAACCAGGGGAGAAAAGAGGAGTTGTCAAATTTGTGGGGCGTTCACAATCTCTCGCACCTGGGTTCTGGGTTGGAGTTCAGTATGATGAGCCATTAGGGAAACATGATGGCATGTAAGTGACTCCTTAATTCTCATTTGCTTGGTGTTCATTTGAAACTTCAAATATCTAAAATTACCATTATTTGTTTGTCATTCCCTATCAAACGTTAAAATGAAATCCAGTAAAAATTGATATTGTTTGTCACTGTTCATTCATAAGTCTGGAATGACTAATGTTTGCATTAATTTTTTAGGTTCATCTAGGGATAACTTGATCAGACATTTGTATTGGTATGAACCCCCCAAGCCCCCTCTCTTCACCTACCCACCTTATGCTAAACGTGAAAGAGTGCCTTTTAGGAAATAATTTTAAATTGAAAAAGTATGCAGCATATTTAGTGGTACCTTGAAGTAGTTTATATATATTGTTAATATTGAAAAACATTAAAACTGATATCAATCCTAACTGAAATAATGTTAATAAAAATTGGAAAAAATAATGGATCAATGATTGTTGACATCCATGAATCATCGGTGGAAAGCCAAGGGACTTTTTCAAGTCTAGTAGAGGAATTAGTGATAGTTGCTGTGTTAGTCTACTGTCACTCAGTTCATATCATCATTGTGCTACTTATGTCATTGAATGCTTTCTGTGGGCTGTGCATATTCCTTGGTTATAATTTCACTTGGTGATCTTGTAGGGTGAAAGGGACACGGTACTTTGATTGCCCTCCTCTCCATGGTGCAATGGTTAGGCCAGACAAAGTAAAGGTTTGTATAGAATAATGATATGATGATATTTTTTTATTGAAACTATTACATGCTGATGGTGATGTCTTTTGAATTAGAGGTAGAGCACCTTATACATTGGTGAATTACAATGGTTACTTGGGATAGATATACATCTGTTTATCCTGTGGGAAAATAAATCATGAACTTGAAAGGTGTAATGGTGTGGAACATTTGGCAACTCATGAATCAAAAAAATGGTGTCTGACTTCCTCTTGTTCTGGTTGCCTCCCACCTAGGCTCCTTAGGTCTACATCCACAACTAATCTATCTGGCAATGTTTAGTCAATGTCTGGAACTTTATAATCTATCACACAGGATGGTTCTATGCATGACCACCTAATTCCATGTGAAAGAATAGTCCAAGTTTATTGTCAAGTAGGAAAGAAGACACGCATGCTGAACATTTTTGGAAAAGAATAAAAGATCTGTTTTAGATCTTTTAACATCTACACAAGTCTGAGATGTAACCTGTAACATAAATACATAAGATAAGGAATTTGTTCTCTTCCTATAGAAAGGAGTTAATGGTTCAAAATGGCAAGCTAATTTTGGAAAATTGCGCCATTACACAATTTACATGTTTGGTGGATGCATTGAGAATACTTTGTAATTCAAAAGTATGGGTTATTTCTATGTTTGTGTTGTTCTTTGCTTATTAGGGTTTGTCCTGAACAAGCCAATGTAGTATAAATATGCCAGTGAAAGTTCACAAACAAGAATTCTCTTCATTGCTCTCTTGCTCCTCTCCATTACTCTTTCATAAAATCTCAGCTCTAAGCAGTTTTCAATCAAACCAACACTTATTTATTTATTTTTTCTTTCTTTTTAATAAAAATGGAAAAAATAAGATTATTAAAGAATATGAAAGTAAAGAAGAAGGAAGAAAGTTCCTTCAAAGAATGAGAGGACAAGAGAGAAAGTAGGAGCTCAAATGCTGTGATCCTTAAGAGAAAGGGGGGGGGGGGGGGGGCAGGGGTGCGGGCAATAATCCCTGACAAACACTTCCAAGGATCTTTCCTCTTCTTTTGTATATATTCTTTACTCCTTTTGTCAGCTTGTTTTTGTTTTCACCTTTTGTGTCAACAATGTTTTCTACTTGCTATATTCAAGGAACTCAGATGCCCTGGGATTCGTTCCTGCTATGTGTGATGCCTTGGTTGTCCTCTAAAAGTTTGATTTGCTTTTGAGTGCCAGTGATCTACTTATAAAATATTAAAATGTGAGGTGTTCAGGACCCACTATTTGGTTTTGACCATCTAATTATTTCCAGGTTGGTGACTATCCTGAACGTGATCTCTTTGAGGAAGATGAAATATAGTCAGATCGTAAAGAGGGGAGTATCACGGTCTGCACTGCAAATTCCATAATCCTTTTAAGGATTCTGAAATAGCCTTACTTAATTTATGCCTGTTATAATTTTTGATACTCCCAAGGCTTGGAAATGATGTGTTTAAACAGTTTGATATTGTGACAGAAGAAATGAAATTCTCAAGTTAAGAGTGTGCGACTGGTGGTATGTTAATTTATCTGCTTTAGATTATTTTTCCCCTAGATTTAGACAGCAAATCATGCTGATTCATGTTTATTCCGAAATGAAAAAGGTATATTGAATAAACAATAAACTCTTGTTCTGTTGTAAATGAATTCTAACTTTGGACTAGAGAATGCTGATTGCCATTGCATTCCCCCTTTCTGACTCCGGACCAAAGCCTGGTAAATTACAAAACCCCGGAAAGCAAGCAAATTGGATTGAGATTGGTAAAGAAGATTTGTTGAGGGATTGGGGGCTAATCTTGAAGCTCAACAATCTTGGCAACTGATGAGTCACCAATTTTTTGGAAGACAACCACCCTGTCATTATGTTTAAGCCATCCCATGGATTTACAGTGGTTAAGGGCGAATTTCAATCCCCAGTCTTCACGGGAGCCGCGAAGAAGCCCGCAGATACTTCTATATCTATGCAGATAGGTGCTTAAGTAGGAGCGAGAAAATATGTGAATTATTTCAATTAAGGAGGCATTCATTTTCGCTATTAAACTGAAAATGGTTGGGATTTAAGTTGTCTTGACATCTTGAACCCTGTCTTTCTTTCATCTCTAACTTTGGGACAATTAGTTCCTGAAGAGAATTTCTATCAAACTACAATGGTAAAGTAATTTGCAGATCCTTTCCCTGATGGGTATTAATGGGCCAAATATGTCGGAATTAGGATGAACATTGGAAATTTTGGGGGAATGTATTTATAATTATTTTTTAAACAATTCTTAGAAAACAAGTGAAAATAGTATAAAATAATTAAAAGATAAAACATATTGTTTTTTATTATTGAGAACAAAAAATAGAAAACAGTATTTAATTGTTAAACGCATTTTACTAATTTTATTATTCTGAAGAACATAAAATTATTTTTTAAAAATAATTATCAAACAAACCCTAAATCTCACCTACTTCTCAAAATAATTAGGGAAGTAAATGACTAAGAGTCCAGTGTTTTTTAAAATTTGTTTTTAAAATAGAGAACAAAAAAAATAATTTTTTAGAATTTTATAAAAACTAGAGTGTTTGATAAGATGTTTTCATAAATAATTTTTTAAAACAAAAAACAAAAACTTTGTTTGAGTGAAATAATTTGTATTGTTTTGAAAGAAAATATATTACTTTTATTTTATAAAATTAATTTCTAATAATATGAAATCAAATTCAAGTTAAGTCTTATTAAAAAAAATTTATAATTATATATGAGTTAAAGATAAAAAAAAGAAGTTAATATGAAATAATTTTTTTATTGTAGTGAAACAAAAATTTCTATGAGATAAATTAATTTTAATATTCTTTTTTAATATAACTCAAATAAGTATTTTAATAATTTTTTCTAACTTTTTGTTTGATCATGATTTCTTATGTTTTTTTTTAGAACTTCTTTTAAGTTAAAAATATAAAAACGTTTTTTAATGTTTTATAAAATTAAGGATATTTGGTAATTTATTTTTATAAAATGATTTTAAAAATAAAAAACAAAAAGACTTGTTCAGATAAATTGTTTTTTTTTTAAATAATTGTTTTGATTTTGTAAAAATATTTTAAATTCAATTTATATAATATTAATTACTTAAATATAATTGAAGTCTTATTGAAAAGGAAAATAATTTTGTAATTACAAATAACTTAAAAAATATATAGTTTTTACTAAAACATAATAGTAATATTATAATAAAATCATAAATTATATTTTTACTAGAAAATATACTATTTTATTATATTTATAAATTTATGATATTAATGAGTTTATTATTTAAGTTTTAAATTATTTTTAAAAATTAATGGACTTGTCGACAAATTCAATGTATTAAGTCTTGTTTAATTTGGAGATAATTTGTCTAACGAAAAAAATAAAAAATAATAATTCTATACAGAAAATAAATAATAGAGTATATGTGTCTTTCTATTATTTTTAAAGATTGGTGAAAATAATTTTTACTTGTTTTCTATTTCACTTTATTTTTAAAAATTGAAAACAAAGAAAAATAATACAATAGTGTTATGAGTTTTTAAAAACTGTTTTTTGTTTTTAAAAATAGAAAATTGTTTTTAAAAACTCCGCCAAATAGACTCTAAGATTCTTTGACAATTATAGGCATAAACATTTCTCATGCAATAATGTTTTGCATTATCATTGAAGCCTCTTCCATACTTTCTTTTTATTTTATAGCATCTCACCTTAGTGTTACACTTTATACAACATATTACAATTTTGAATTTGGACAATATGTGTTTTTCTTTATATTTCGGTTTGGCTTTTTCACAACAAAATGAATGAGAGAAAACATAGTACAAAGAGATGGATAAACTTTGTAGATACTACAGAAGGTAATGGCTATAAGGTAAAATTTGAACATATTAGAGGGACTGATAATAGTATAGCTGATTATTTGTCTCATGAAGTGCGTTCCACAGGATGGATGATCAACATGGAAGGATGAGGTTCGATAGCTACTTGCTTCCCCTGTATATCCCAATGGAGATAGGAGATTCAAGAAACCTGTCGGATGTGCAATTGATGATAGCCAACAATGTTTAATTGACAATCCTTTTTGTTCTCTTTATAAAAGAATGTCTTGATTAGTTCTTTAAATGCTCTTAGCATTTACTTTTTAAAAATAAAGGAAAAACCACTCTAAAAATATTTCTCATGTAGTTTTTAAAGCTTTCACCCTTGGTATTTATCATTGAACCAGGACATAACTTTTACTTATTCAAATAACAATTAAGGTGAATTTCGGTCAAGAACAACGAATCTATTTATGATAAATAGATCCATTTTACAAGTTCATTACTACGGGTAGTTCCTATAAAGATATAACTTCGAGGATTCAAGAACCCCGTTTTTAGAGGGTATTACAGCCTTGAAGCTGCTTCAGGGGATTCAAAATATTCATTGAAAAAAAAAAAAGAAAAACTAATTCTCGCAAAACGAGATTAGTGTGAAATTATAAAACGCTTTGATGAGAAAGTTGAACCGTTTTTTGAAAACATTTGTAAACAGACTCGTCTATCTCTCGAATTTGTATAGCTGAAGGCATCTAAGAAAAGCATACACAAGCGCACCTATAGAAGCCTTGGGTTTCAAGGGAGGCCGAACAGAAGTCACCGGAGAGACCCAACAGGGCAACGTCCACGGAGATCTTCAACAGGTAAAATTCTCGATTTTTTTTTTTTTCTTCTTTTCCTCTTTTCTGTAAATTAAAAATAAACTGTTTTTTAATCAACTTTTTTTCTGTATCCTTGGAGATTTGTGTCAACATGTTGTTTATTGGTTTGGAACAACAGCGATCGATTGGTTTCTCGGAAATTAATTTTGCTTCAGAGAAATTTTTTTCTTGTTGGAAGTTTTAACTTCTCTTCTGAAAGGACAATGAGCGCTCAGTTCCTTTCGATTTTGCTCTTCTTTTTTTATCAAAATTTCAGATTTTCGTTTCACATGGGCTTGCTTTTAATTTTTTTTCCCCCTGATTTTCACTGAAATTGCGGTTTGGTGAGCGCAGGATCAAATTTTTTTTTCCTAACAATCTAAGAATTACGACAAATAAGGAAAGTATGCCAAGCTTTCTATTCTTCTGGTAGTTAACAATCTTCTTAGGAAATGCAAAAAGGTGTCTTCTCATGAAACTCAATTATAATAACGAGTTTCTATAAGTGATAATTATAATTAATAAAATTATAAATAAATGAAAATTAAAATTTTGAAAGTTCTTCCATTCAAGTGTTCTCCAATCAGGGCATACACTAGAAGAGTCATGAGTGAGTAGCAGATTGTGGAACAAGTTAGAATGGGTTAGTTGATTAGTTGGGTAGAAAACACAAGGTTTATAATTGACTTTGTTTTTTTTTTTCTCCAGAAATTCTTCTTTTTGCTATGAATTTCTGTGATGCGGAGTACATTATGCAATCTAGTATTGTGTTAATTATACAACATCGCAATCCAATCATAACTTCAATATACTCAGATTGAGCATTTGGATCGGCTTTGGATAATGTTCAATTATTTGTTTAATGTTCTCTTGGCTCTTTTGGTAAAATGGATGTCGTTGTGACCTTTGCGTTAGTGAATTACTATGTTAGAACATGGCAAATTGGTAGTGCTATTTTGATTTACAGACTTTGCATGATCTGTAATTGCTCCCCTAGCATTGTGAACTCAATTGTTTAAGTTATATTTGTGGATTTGAACAATTAGATCCTGCTCTAATTCCATTCTTTGGGTCCCTTGTAAACAACTAATGGAAGAATCCTTGGTTCTGTTCAACAATTCTTCAAACTGTTCCTCTTAGATGTTATCAGAGCTTGTTTGTTAAAGTATAGTCAATAAAAACCTTTATATACTTGGGTCCAAATGAGCAATGGGTTCTGCTGTTGATTGGTTCCAAACCTTGGCCTTGCGCTGAAGAACTAGAATGGTGCATGTATGATGTAATGCAGTAGGGGATTATTTTGGTTTTGTTGTATTGGTTGGATTGTGTGAGATTTGTCTGTTTAGTGGTACAGGATCTTGTAATGGGTATCAGTAGAACAGAAGTAAACTTGAGGAGGTTGCTTGCAGCTGCACCCCAACAACAAAATCGGGCAAAGCTTATACATGTATGTTTCTTCGCATGTCCAGAGATCTCTCAAATCAAACTATTCATTTGGTAATGATTTATGTGCATTTTTTTTTTCTTTTAGCGTGTGGAATGTGATCTGAATATTTTAGTTGCTTTATTCTCTTTCTCTCTTGAAAAGTGTTCTACACCTTTGTGTTTGGAGGTTAATTTACTTTTTCCATCCATCAAATTAATTTAAAGTTTGAACTGAATAGTTTAATTGATAAATTCATTATCCTTGGTTTATTAGCAATGTTTGTTTGGTTGCATGTCATGTTTGATTGCATTTAAGTAGGACTGGTTCAGGAGGTGTTTGGTTTCTTTTTTGATGTTTAGATATATTCATTTACCATTTCTAATTGATAATTAATGGAACTTTGCAGTATGTTGCTACTTTACGAGAACAATTAGAACAACTAACTGAAGAGAGAACTCTAGAAGGCTTACCAAGGTTTTTCTGCTTACCCTTTTTCCTTTTCCTTTCTTTTTTGCCCTTTTCCTTCTACTTTTTGTTATTTTGAGAAGTCAACGAATGCCAACATACTCCTGCTTCTAGTTTGTGTTTATCTGTGCTTGGCATGGACACATACACATACATTTATACGTGCATGTTCTTTGGAAAGGACTTACCAAGGTGCTTGTTGTCAGTGTGACCATTCTTCTAAGGTGTTTATTGGGGTGGAGAATTATGGATATTTGTGCAGAGGTAGATTTGGTTGCATCTTCCATCTTTGCACAAGCATAGAGGACATTTTGTTATTTTTGGTTTAGTCTAGTTGTATAATAAACTCTATTGTGTAACTTTAGGATATATTGAGTATTTGATGATATGGATCAACAATGATCATTTGATATATGTTGCTCTATATGCATTAACTGCTTTTCCAAGGCACTTTTTAATGACCTTTCAAGGAGCTCACAAACTAGCTTTAACTTGTGATTTAAAATTTTATTATGGCTCATTTCTACACTTGCTGCTAATGTGTTTTCGGTATTGTGAGATGTGTTTTCCGTTTAAGAATAATGTAGGTCATTCTATTTCCTTTCGATGATAATTACACCTTCTGTCTTTTTTTTTTCTTTTGGGTACATGCATCAAACTCGGAACCTCCTCTTCCTCAACCTAGCCCTTACCGCTTGAGCTAGGTTTTGGGGGCTATGATTATGCCTGTTCATGTTATATTAATCCTGCTAATATGTTTTGGTACTGTGAGACAAGTTTCTCAATTGAACCATAATTTATTTCTTTTTTTTGGAATGTTTATGTAGGGTTTCAAAACAGAAGGTGAATGAGTATGCGGAGGAGATTGAAGCCATTGCGTCCAAAATAATTGCTCCATCGGTTTGTATTTTGATTTTCTTTTTAAAATTTGGCACTTTACATGCTAAATAAGTTATGTTTGTTTGTTTTGAATTATAGTTTGTTGACAATCTGATTGAAAATACAAGGGAATTAATTTCCTAATTTGTGAGATTGTATCGTTGTATACTTTCTTGTTTTATTTTCCTAAGGGTAGGGGATTTTTAGGATGTTAGAGTGCATGATATATATTTTTTTCTCAAATCCTACAAGAATTTGGACCCATAATGTATGCATTCCAACACCTTCCCTCATGTGCAGCCCCATATTTGCACGTGGAGAGATAGGCACACATAGGCCCACAAGATAAACAAACCACAAACAACCTCCTTTGAGCTTAATAAAGTGGGGAAATAAACATGCGATGATGTTTAAATACATGACCTCTCACTCTAATACAATGTTCAAACCAGGCTTTAATACAATGTTAGACAACTATTTTCTCAAAAGCTTTTTGTTGGATTTAGGTTCACAATGTATATCATGATTTTTAACACCTTCCCTCATGTGTAGCTCCATAGCCACACATGGAGATACCTATCAAAAAAAAAAAAAAATAGCCTCACATAGAGAGATACAAATCTGTAGGCAAACAGCCACAATTAACCTATTTGGACTTCCACAATAAATTGGGAAAATAAATATACGACAAGACTTGAACAAATGACTTCCTGCCAAATGAGGCTTTGATACCGTATTAAATTATCAATTTTCCTAAAAGCTTAAGCTTATAAGATTTGGGCCCATAATGGATACAATGCACTCTAACGTAGAATTAGTCTATTGCCTGATTTTGTGTAATTTAGATCCCTAATTTGTAGGATTGTAAACTATACATACTATGTCATTTGGTGAGAGATGCATGAATAAAAAACCATTCTTTTCCATATGTTATGAAAGTCTGTTTAAGGTCTCTATGTTTTCTTCTAATTTTTCCTTATGGTCTTCATTACCGTTGATTTTCAGTGGCCTTCATTGCTGCTTTTCTTTGCTTCAGGCAGCCTTTACTGTGGTCATATTTTTTTCTTCTCTTCTCAGTGATCTTCTTTACCATTGATCATTTCCAGACTGTTATAATTCAGTAGTTTTTTACATCATCTATTGCAACACTTCGGTTAATTCACCATTTGGGGAAGGGACACTGGAGAATGTATCGGGTTGTTAAGAGCCTACTGAATCCCATGCTTAAAAAAATGTGAATTTTCCAACATTTTAAATGCATGAATCTTAGTGAGGAGGAGCTTTTTGTTGTTTAAAAACGAAGTTTTATGATGTTCTTCCTAAATGAAGCATACAAACTTCATATGGTGGTTGTCATTTCTAACCAATTCTCTTTCTTGGCAAATTTGTAGTCTGATGTGCAAGTATCCCAAGAGCCTCTTTCTGGTACTTATGGCCAGGAAAGCCATTCCAAAGACAAAGAGGATTCCATCCCCCATTCCCCAGGATTGCGAAGGAGATTTGTGTAAGTGAAATTATGATTGTTTGGCTAAGCAGGACAATAACCAACTATTCTTTTTCTCTGTTGTTTCCCTTATCATGTTTTATTTTTTTGAATCATTTGGTTCACCAAACAGGCCTGCTTCAAATGTTGAAGATAGAACTCATGATACTGTAAAGGCAGATGCATCAGGGCCAGTCAAATTGGATGCTGCAGCACAGGCACATGTTGAAAAGCACAGGTACCTTTTAACATTGAAGAACAATTGTTCTTAATACTTATTGAAGAATTTCTGAATTCCTTTTTTTGAATTTTTAGGTACACACCATACACATATATATACACAAATGACTGAATAAGAAAATATCAATCTAGCTTGATTCTCTCCTAAAATTAGGAAACCGAATCATCCTAAATGATCCCTCCTTTTTTATTCCTAAAATACTTTCCTAAATTAAAACCCTAACTTTGAATGCCAAATTTCAACACTCCCCCTCAAGCTGGAGAATATATATCATATAATCCTAGCTTGCAAGTTAAGTCTTCGAAGTTAGGCCTAGGTAAAGCTTTGGTGAGGATGTCTGCGGTTTGGTGCTTGGTAGGAACATAGTTCAATTTAACCGTCTCACTAGTCACCTTCTCTGTGATGAAGTGTCTGTCAATCTCAACGTGCTTGGTCCTGTCATGATGCACGGGGTTCTTTGCTATGCTTATAGCTGCCTGATTATCACACATCATCAGAATTGGAGATGAACTCGTTTGTCCCAGTTCACTAAGAACCCTTTTTATCCAAATCCCTTCACAGATTCCCTGTGCAAGAGCTCTGTACTCAGCTTCTGCACTACTTCTGGCTACAACTGATTGCTTCTTACTCCTCCAGGTAACAAGATTTCCCCAGACAAAAGAACAATATCCAAAGTGGACCGCCTGTCAATGATGTTTCCTGCCCAATCCGCATCTGAGTATACTTCAGTGTCACGGTTCTCTGTCTTTCTGAAGAATAGACCTTTCCCTGGTGTCATTTTTAAATATCTAAGAATCTGTAGACTGCTTCCATGTGTTCCTCAGTGGGGCTGTGCATGCATTGACTTACAGCATTCACTGCAAAGCCAATATCTGGCCGAGTGTGTGAGAGATAAATCAAGCGCCCGACGAGCCGCTGATATCTCCCCCTGTCTACCGGTGTACTTTCTTTCTCGATACCAAGTTTCTTCTGACTATCCATAGGAGTATCAATTGGTTTGCATCCAAGCATACCGGTCTCCTTAAGAAGATCGAGTATGTATTTTCTTTGAGAGACTACAATTCCCTTCCTTGATCTAGCCACTTCCATACCAAGGAAATATTTCAAATTTCCAAGGTCTTTAACTTCAAACTCCTCTGACAAATACTTCTTCAAATTCTGTAATTCCTCCATATCATTCCCAGATAGAATAATATCATCAACATAGACTATCAATATGGCCATTTTCCCGGCATGAGACTTCTTGACAAATAGAGTATGATCAGTCTGACCTTGTTTGTAGCCCAGCTTCAGGACTGCTTTTGTGAATCTATCAAACCAGGCTCGGGGAGATTGTTTAAGGTCGTACAAGGATTTTTGGAGTTTGCAAACCTGATTCTTTGTCATACTTCCTTCGAAACCAGGTGGTATTTCCATGTAGACTTCCTCTTCTAGGTCACCATTTAGAAACGCATTTTTTATGTCCAGTTGTTGCAAGCACCAATCTTGATTGACAGCCAATGAGAGAAGAACCCTGATAGTGTTCAGTTTTGCAACAGGAGCAAAGGTCTCCTGATAGTCTATCCCATAGGATTGTGTAAACCCTTTAGCTACCAAACGAGCCTTGAATCTCTCGACTGATCCATCTGCTTTGTATTTTATGGTGAAAATCCACTTGCACCCCACGGGCCTCTTCCCAACCGACAAATCTGTGATAGTCCATGTCCCATTCTTCTCAAGTGCATCAATCTCATCTTGTACTGCTTTCTTCCATTCTGAAATTTTTAATGCCTCTTGTATTGTGTTGGGAACCTGAGTATCATCAAGAGAAGTAGCAAATGCTCTGTAAGATGGTGATAGCCCTTCATATGTAACATAATTCCCAATTGGATGATCTGTACATCTCCTAACACCCTTCCTCAATGCAATCGGCAGAGTAGAATCATCAATGCTGGGAATTAACACCTCTCCAGCCCTATCCTCACCTATGTTCTCTTCAGGAAGACTTGAATTGGAGTCAATATATTGGCCACATGTTGACTGTGATCCGTGCTCTAATTCCTGTCTTTTCCTCCTCTTGATGTAAACTTGTAAGTTCTCATTAGCAAGTTGTGGGGCTATAGGTTGAATAGGCATGGGAGACTGGATGGTCACAGAGAAGAACATTTGTGTGCTGGCTGCTGGACTGATGACGGCATGGGTGTGGACAACTCAGTGGGCGCGAATTGGGAAGGATTTGGTGACTCTGAGTGAAAAGAAGGTACATCCTCAAGAAAAGACTCCCAAACTTGATGTTCATTCATGCTCTCCCCCTGAACATGAGATTTGGGATAGAAGAAGACATGTTCAAAGAAAGAGACGTCCATGGTGGTGTAAAATCTTTTGTTGGTTGGAGAATAACATTTGTACCCTTTTTGGGTTGGAGAATATCCTAGGAAAATGCACTTATTGGCTCGAGGAGCAAATTTGCTACGATTTTGAGGATACACATGAACGAATGCCGTGCAACCAAATACTTTGAGTGGTAAATCAGAAGAGGCTGCACGGGTGTGAGGAAATTGTTTTAAGAAAAGTTGACGTGGGGATTGAAAGGTAAGCACTCTGGATGGCATACGGTTAATCAAATAGGTAGCTGTGAGAATAGCTTCCCCCCATAAATAGTTTGGAACATTAGAGGAAAACATAAGGCACCGGGCAACCTCCAAGAGATGTCTATTCTTGCGTTCAGCCACCCCATTTTGTTGTGGGGTGTCAACGCAAGAACTTATGTGGATAATGCCGTGATTTTGAAGATAAGTACTGAGACTACTAGTAAGTATTCCTTTGCATTATCTGACTTGAGGACTTGAATTTTGGAATTGAATTGATTTTGAACCATAAGATGAAGGTTTGAAAAATGTGCCCGACCTCTGACTTTTCTTTCATAAGGAAAACCCATGTTACCCGTGTATGATCATCAACGAATGTCACAAACCATCGAGTGCCAGAAATATTTTTTATCCGGGAGAGACCCCACACATCACTATGTACTAGAGAGAAAACAGTCGAAGGTTTGTATGGGATTTGAGGATATACTGTTCGAGTATGCTTTGCAAACTGACAAATTTCACAGTGATAAGATGCTGGATTTTTATTGATAAATAATTTGGGAAACAATTTTGCAAGGTAAACAAAGCTAGGATGACTAAGGCGATAGTGTAACATTATAATCTCACTATCTTTATTGACCTTAGAATTTGACACAGAATTGAAAGACTCTAACATACTCTGAGACTGAACGCAACTTGCTTGAGAGACTTGGTTTGAGAATTGGCCACATGAGAGGAGGTAGAACCCGGAACACAGTTCAGTACTGCCAATCATCTTCCCCGATTTCAAGTCCTGAAAAACACACGAGTTTGGATAAAATTTAGGAACACATTGGAGATCACAGGCCAATTTGTTAATGGACAAAAGATTACAATCCAAGTTTGGAACATGGAGGACAGAGTCAAGATATAAATCTTTAGTAAGTTTTATAGAACCTGTCCCGACAATTTTTGACTTTGAACCATCAGCAATATGGACGGATGAATGACCATTACTTGGCTTGTAATTTTGAAGAATGGCAGCATCTCCTGTCATGTGATCAGAAGCACCTGTGTCCACTATCCACGGCTTCATTCCTCCTCGTTTAGCAGTGAAGGCTACACCGGTAGTACTGCCACTGCCAACTTGGCTTAATAGTTTCTGTAGCATCTCCATCTGCTCTTTGTTGAATGGACTCGGCTCGGGAACAGATGTGCTCTCAGAGTTGGCAGCCACGTGTGCTCTGCCATCTCTGTCAGACCGTGGCTTTGGTTTCCAATCAGCCGGTTTGCCATGAAGCTTCCAGCAAGTCTCCTTATAATGGCCTGGTTTCTTACAATAATCACACCAAGGCCTATCCCGTTTTGACGATCTCCACTACTACTATTAAATGACCGAGCAGCAAGGGCAGAGGCATCCAATGTTGGGGCAGGTTGCTCTTTGGATCCCATCATCACTTTCTTTCTACTTTCTTCACGCCTAACCTCTGAAAAAGCCTCCCTGAGACTTGGCAGGGGTTTAATGCCCATGATTCGGCCTCTAACATCATCCAATTCCCTGTTTAGTCCTAGGAAAAACTTGAACAGTCTCTTTTGTTCCACAATTTTCCTGTATGTTGCTGCATCATCAGAACATTTCCATGAGTGAGTCTCGAATAAGTCAAGGTGCTGCCAATACCTTGTGAGTGTGTTGTAATACTGAGTAACTGTCTGCTCTCCTTGGCGGAAGTCATGTAGGGCTGATTCAACCTGAAAAAGTTCTGAAGTATTTTCAGAACTTGAGTAAGTTTCTTTGGCTATATCCCATATGTCCTTTGCAGTCTTAAACAACAAGAAATTTTCACCTATGTCATTGTTCATGGAATTGATAAGCCATGACATGATCATACTGTTTTCAATCTTCCACTTCCTGAAACCCGGTTCTGTAGTTTCTGGCATGGCTGCTTCTCCAGTGAGGTACTCATCCTTTCCTTTACCGCAAATGAACAGCAACACAGATTGTGACCACTGTAAATAGTTATGGCCATTTAATTTGTGTCCTGTGATGAGAATAGGAGAGGAATCACTGCCACCAAGGTTTGGAATTTCAGATCTGCCCCCTGATTCTGGTGACGTGACGCTGGATACTTGTGATGATGCCATTCCGTATTTTGTCATGGACCGAAAAGGTAGAAGCACACTTCCCAAGGCACGTGCAGGGATTGGAGTTGAGGAAAAATAGCCGGAGGACGTCGGAAAAACTGATCGGAGGGCCCGCGGAGGCAAAAGAACCCCAAAAGAGGCACGTGCAGGGCTCGAATGGCAGAAACAGGTACGTAGGGTGGCTGGTCGGCGTCAGGCGAGCCTGGAGTAGGAAGCGCGTCGCCGGAAAGTGGCTCACGCGCCCTCACGCGCTGGTCGAAAAAACGCGCGTGGGCGGTGCGTGGATGGGTTTCTGACTCTGGTGCTTTGGGAAAAGTTGGAGATCTCCTCCAGACGCTCCTTGCGGTGTGAAAAAAAACCGTCGCCGGAAAAGTTCGCCGGCGGTGAATGTTTTCTATCGACGATTCGACCGATCGGAAAGCGTTTTCTCCCTTGGCTCTGAGAACAAGGACTAATGACCGGAATGAGAGATGGCCAGAGAGAGAGATGGTCGGATTGAGAGATGGCTAGAGAGATTTGGTCGGAATGAATGATGGCCTGAATAAGAGGTGGCCAGAAGGGATTAGGGTTTCAGAAACCTGGCTCTGATACCATGAAGAATTTCTGAATTCCTTTTTTTGAATTTTTAGGTACACACCATACACATATATATACACAAATGACTGAATAAGAAAATATCAATCTAGCTTGATTCTCTCCTAAAATTAGGAAACTGAATCATCCTAAATGATCTCTCCTTTTTTATTCCTAAAATACTTTCCTAAATTAAAACCCTAACTTTGAATGCCAAATTTCAACACTTATGTAACTGCTGCATGGAACTAAACCGATGGCAAGAGTGCAAGAGTGCTGACTTTAAAATCCCCTAGGATCTGAATTGTCTATGTTTGCATACTATAGTGTATATAAATCACCTATGTTGATTTTAGAAATACCTTTGAAAGATGGACTCCCTCCCCTCTATTGAGAATAACTCCCGATTGTAACTGAGCTCAAGCTCATGTGCATAGTAAATCAATTCCTTGAAAGTTATGTTGAAGAAACATAAAGCCAAACTTTGAGAAGTGAATTAGACTGACATTCGAATGTAAATCAATCACAATTATTTTTAGTGAATCAAGAATAGTGAAATAACAAGGAAATCAACTATGTTACTGAAATGTGGTTATTTAGGAGAGTGATAATGTGCCTGTTACTCAAAGAAAGAATAAAGTTGGTGTTTATCTGCTTCCTTTATTTCTCTTTTTTGTGAAAAAAAAAAAAAAAATCATAAAGCAAGTTGTGCAGTTTGGGCTGTTTAACAACTTGGACTATCGGTTTTGAACAGTTTTCTGGGTTACCCTTGATTCTGCTCAGAAATGGGCCCAGGGTACTAAGTTATTGGTATGTGAATCCTTATTTGATAACTGTATTCAAACCTTTTCTGCAATTGCTTGACTTGAGATTTGGGGACGGACTTCAGAGCTAAAGCTTTGGGAAATTTGAATATTAGTTTTATTTGTTCTTCCAAGTTGTGTGCTTGCAAATTGGTACTTTTCTTCTCTGACAGGAAGCTTCAAGAAGACCTGACAGATGAAATGGTCGGATTGGCAAAGCAACTCAAGCAGGGTAGTCTCTTGATGAGCCAGTCCATAAAGAACTCTGAAAAAGTAAGTAGTAACTTTTTATTTGCAATCTTGCATTACTTCAGACATTGGTGTCGAATATGTTGATGCATATGAAGCATAGTGTCAAATGTATGTTATTTGGTCAAAATGAAAACAAAGCTTTTTGAGTAAACCTGGAATGTTTTTTCATTTTTCATTTTTTGTTTTTTAGGTGGAACTGGACAGTTTGGTAGTCCATTCTTTGTTCTTTAACAATCCCGCTTGCAATAAAGCTGAATAATCAAAGAAAATAACAGATCCAATGATTCTGGTTTCATTTTCATTTTGTTTGATTTTTCAAAAATATTTTGTAATTAGTTAATTGCATTTTTTTTTTTTTTACTGTTTTATTTTAAAAAATTTAAATTGTAGTTTATATGAGCTTTATTCCTCTCCTAAAACCTTCTATCAGTTTACTGTTACTACCTCTTGGGTTGATTTGATTATATTATAAAATCCTTGCTTTCTTGAAAAAGATATATTTTATTTAAACTAACTTTCGTGAGATTTGAATATTTTGTCAAGAAGCATATCCAGGGAGCCGGGTGGTGTCAGAAACACAAATTGTAGTCGTCAAGACATGAAACTAAACTTGTCAAATGATCTTTCTGTGTTCCATGGCACATACAATGGAAAACTAATAGATTAGAATGCCCAATGCCGAGGGGTAGCCCATTGATGTCATAATAGTCATTTCCATTTTATCATCCATCCTCAATAATCATTTTCTCCAAATTTCCGCCCCACAAACTTGACATAGAGCCCATATTTTCAAGCCAAACTTCCAAATAATTACCTATGAAAGCCTGATTCATCTCTACCAATGGCCAGAGCAATCACCTTTTCTCACTAGGAAGATAACAATGCATTATGTTCAAGGTTTGCATTATTATAAGATGAACAATTGATGAACATGGTAATCTATTTTACTTAAAACACTAACTAAAATTTCATAGCCATTGCCTCTACACCACCTTGTCATGAAACCAACTCCACATAGCACTGCCACAAATGCTACCTATACAACCACCGGTACTTACCACCATCTCATTCATTGTCTTTCCTTTTCATCAGCTGTCGCCACCAGCATGTTCAGCACGAGTAGAATATGCTTTCTTTGCTAACATACCATACCAATTCATTTGATTTGCACTTGGAGTAATGATCCTAAAAAATTACCATCAATAATATTCTTTTCTCAGGGGGTTAGTCATCCATGAAAGAAAAAGAAAAGTTAGTTATCTTTTTGTATTGTCTAATGACCAGTTAGTCTTAAAGCTTAATCAATGTTTTGAGTGCAGATACTTGATTCTACAGAGAAAGCAGTTGAGCATAGCTTGGCAAGCACTGGCCGTGTCAATACACGGGCTATGGAGATAAACTCGAATGGTTTTAAGACCACATGCTTCACATGGATTCTGATCTTTGTCATGACATGTATCTTCATTATGGTTGTGCTTCTAATTCGCGTCACTTAAGGTATGCCTTAGAGGAGGAAACCCATTTGTTTAATCTTGAATTTTTGTAAGTTTTACCATGAGAAAATATGATGATATCCCAAAGGTGCTGTTTTCATTTCTTTTTAACAAAACTTGTTTGGTTGAAGAGAAAATAGAGAAACCAACCTATTTTACGTGTCTTCCTACTTTGTCTGCAGGGAAGGGGGATTTTTTTCTGCTTATGGAAGACGAAAATTCCTTTAATCACTGCCATGGGCCTTCTGCTGCCCCGTGCAAGGGAAATGTACTTGAAGAGATTGGTTACTGATGGATTTGCTTTTAATCTTCTGTCTTTAATCACTAATGTGAAAGCAATGAATATCCCTTTTTAGCCCAATTAAAACAAAATGAGATCACTTTTAATGTACTCATTGAGAATGATTCTAATCTAGTTCACGGCTGACTAAAAGTAGAAGCTGTTCTAGTGGGATCTTCATCCACAGGAAAAAGATTGTATTCAGTTTGCTAATGATCAAATCATATTAGTTCTCAGCCCCAAAAAAACAATCCCTTGTAATTAGATATGATGCAAAATGGATGGTTGTTCTATTATTGATAAGA
Organism: Vitis riparia; assembly: GCF_004353265.1. Lineage (NCBI taxonomy): Eukaryota > Viridiplantae > Streptophyta > Magnoliopsida > Vitales > Vitaceae > Vitis > Vitis riparia. Next base: position 19,614,430 of record NC_048438.1, read on the forward strand.
GATTTCTCTATTAAAAAACACGAATCAGAGTTCCAAGAAGGGGAGAGAGAAAGAGCCTCTGACCTCGAGGAGGATTTATTCAATCACATGGTTTGGGCTCATCAAATATGGTGGGGACCAATTTTGTTGTTATTCCTCAATAGATGTCACTCTTTTGAAAGGTTTGTTAGTTGTAGCCAATTTTTGCATAATTTTCAAATTTGGTGGGTGAGAAGGCAAAAAAGAGAAAAGGTGTAGACTTAGCCCAAAAGATTATAACAAATTGAATTCTGAACTAGTGAACCGTTAAGGTTGTCTGATTCCAAGAAAGTATTGATGAATTTATTGGTGTTTTAATTTCGTCTTTAATTTTTTTTAAGCAATATCAACTTTAAATTATGCATAAATATTAAATAAGTTATGTTATTAGGGTGTTTTTTTTTTCAAAACTTGTCCCATGTTCAAATTCTAATTTTAGTATGTTAAAATTTAAGATGATTGACTTATCTTTCCCATTTAAAATTTTTTAGAGTATATGTTAACAGTATCTTGTTATAGAAAAAATTTAAGTACCAAATTATAACTAGATGATGAAACCATAGTACTAAAGAATGAGATGACAGTGCAAAGTAATGAAATTAAAGTTGATACAAAATCATAAGATAGAAATACAAATATGATATGACTTGATTAATTACATTATTCAATATGTATCGATTCATTTCTATAATGAAACCCTTGTTATATTATTGATAATCATGAAGTAGACACCATTAAATTTAATCCATTCTTCTATTCAACTCATTTCTAGTAACATTTGTCGACAAGGTAAAATTGGGTTGAAAACAAAGTTGGAGGAGTTGATATGAAATCAAATTTAGTTGGGTTAGGTTTACATTGAAGTAATATTATCATTATTTGGTTAAATAAAAAATAACAAAACTGTAACATATTTTTTAATATTATCATTTATTTTTAAAAATTTTTAAATATATAAATTTTACAATTTTGAATGTATTTCATTTTCCTCTTCGTATGACAGGCAATTAAAAATAAATAAAAATCCCTCTCTTTATTTTTCAGTATGGAAATGGAGTTAGGGCTCAGCTTGGACCTCTTTTATCCACACAGCATCAAAACAGTGGGCAGGGTCATTTCTTGCTTCCCTTCTTCATTCACCTCCTCAATCTGCCACAACATTAAAACTACAAATTTTGTACCCAAGTTACATATTAACATATGAATGCCAAATTTCCAATCAACCTCACGATGAAACCAGAACCAAGCATAAATTTAGTATAGCTATTTAATCATTTAAGTTGGATAAGGTTTGTTTTTCACACTATATTTCTTTTTAACACTCATGCAATACCATGAAAACCATAGGAAGGGAAAAAGGGGTTCTAACAATGGATTTAGGGTTCTTATAACAATGAACAAAACAATTCATTTTCCAATTCCACCTCTGGAAATCTACTAACAGATGACAGGTTTACATATGTAGAATGTGTCTCTGTTGTGCTTGTTGAGAGGAGCACTGAGCGCAAATCTCTAACATCCAAATGGCAGAAGATCTTCATGGTCCTCAGCCGCTGCTTTTTTCCGATTTCTTTAACATAACCCCCAGCAGCCATGAATGTCTGCCACTGAAAGCCCTTCCTCATGGGCACAAGGTTATGGAGACATTCAAATGCTTCTCCAGCTTTTATTATTCTTGGCTGAACCAGCTGTTTTAAAGGATTCAACATGGAGTCCCCTGCCTCTGCATATTGGGTAAACAATGTCAGTGAATTGAAGAAAGTGACTGGCAAATTAAGTGGTACTTGGTTTATGGAAAAGTATGAAGATCTATGAAAGAAAATTTACTTACAAACGATCCCAGCAGCAAGTTTAAAACCATTGACAACTAGAGGGACTTTGTGTTGTTAGCTGCCTTGGAGGCGAGAACTGGGCAACACCAAGGCCATTACTTCAGATTTGTGGGGCCAATGCCTTGTGTATAGAAGACATAGGAGCTGGCTCATTTTGCTGGAAATCTGTAATAATAGGATTGATAGAATTGGATGAGCTAGAACCAAACAGAAAATAGACCACACATCACCTTCAAAATTAGTGTAGTGTGTAAAGAACATACCTCCATTTGCAGCTCTTCTCACATGCCAAATCTGAAAAATAAAGATAATGCCCTTAGCCTGAACAGCATCCATAATGGGCTTTCAGGCTTCAACTCGCTCTTTTGTTCATGTAGACGTGGATATCTACATGTATGGGAAAAACGCAGATAAATATTATAACTATCGATACAAATGAAAGTATATATACTTGACATATATTCTTCATTTTAGATTGGGAAACAAAAGGAAGTTGAGAAAGCACTAATGCTGTACTGTAATTACCCTCAAGCAGTATAGGAAGCTCCAATTGCTTCAGTTATGAGACGACTCCCCTTAGAGTTTCTCTGAGAGTGATATAAGATGGTATGAGGCCAAGGAACATTGTTCCAAGATCCCTGTCTAGTTAATGGCACCAGCACAACCCTGAAATGCAGTGGAAGCAAAGTTAGTTGTATTAGCAAGCACTTCAAGCCAATGGAAATAGTAAACTCATTAACAAAAGAATCTAAAAAATTTCATTTCTCATAACCTGGTTTACAAAAATTTCTATTCAACTTAGCCAAATACAAATTCCATATTCTTTTCCAGAAACTACTCTAAAATCCTTGCCTCTCCTTTCTTGTCTTTTCTGCTTTTTCGTTATTTCATAACCAAAGCTAAAAACCCAAAAATTCTAACATGCAACAAGAAACAGATAATATGAAGGAAAATTCAAGAAAATGAAGAAAGGAAGTGGAGAACTATACCTATAAGAGAGATGAAACTTGCCCATCTTGTATGGTGTGAGGAGAGGGATGGATGTCTTAACACAAATTCCATCTTGTCCTTGCACTTTCCCTATCATTATTTTCTGGTTTCTCTCTTGTTCCTCAAAAAGTTGAATGAATGGATGGATACATCAAGTGTGAAATATTCAAATGCTAAATCTGAAATGTGACATAATTATCTAAAAGCCATAATATAGGTAGAGACTAGTTATGAAGCTTTGTCAATTTGAATCTACTGTCAGTATAAGGTTGATACATATGTAACCAGAATCACATGTAATCACCAAAAGTTGTTACATGAACATTTCCCATCCTTAAAATGATGGTATCTGTTGGCATCTCGGACAACAATTTCCCTTTTCACAATAATGCTAATGAACTTTAAAACAGTATGACAATCTCCACAAACCCGAAGATTTTTCACTATATGTAGAACCATCCCAGGAATACCCTTGAGCAGCCCATAAGCCACAGCTAACCTCTCACTATGCCAAAAAAGCTGCCTTTCCTTCTCTTGCTGCTCCAAGTCATGTAAAACAGAACTTGTATCAGGAATATAACCTCTTCTCTTCATCTCTGCATCCAATTCTTTGAGCAAACCAAAAATTTCATCCTTCGCAGGATGAGAGGTCTCCCCAGCCAAGAACACTTGACTCTCCTTTCCCAAGACAATGCAACTATAACCAGGTTCTTTTTTAACTTCCATAGCTGCCATCAACCTTCTCACCTTTGATACGCTTTCCCACATAGCAGCACTAGCATAAATATTAGATAGCAGTATGTAGGTTGAAGGATCTTCAGGTTTTAAGCTTAGTAGATGATCAGCAACCCTAATTCCTATAAGGGTATTCCTGTGGTGATTACAAGCACTTAGCAAAGCAGCCCAGGTAGCTTCATCAGGCTTGAATGGCATTGCCTTAATGAGATTCTCAGCCTCTTCAAGATGCCCTGAGCGACTAAGAAGATCCAATAAGCATGTGTAATGTTGAAGGGAAGGATTGATTCCATAATCTTTAATCATGGAGTTGAAAAAGTATCGACCTTTGCTAACTAATCCTACATGGCTACAGGCATAAATTAATCCAACAAATGTCACTTCATTAGGCTTTAGTCCAGTTGAAAGCATCTGATTATATAAGGACAATGCTTCCTCAGCTAGCCCATGTTGAGCGGTCCCAACTATTATTGAAGTCCAAGAAACTACATCTCTTTGAACCATTCGACCAAAAATCTTTTTGGCAGCTAAAACATCACTACATTTAGCATACATATCCACAAGTGCATTACTAACAAACAAGCTAGATTCATAACCAAGAAGTATAACTAGGCAATGAATCTGCTTCCCAAGTCCCAGTACTGCTAAATTAGCAGAAGCTCCAATGATGCTTGAAAGAATAAATGGGTCTACTATATCAATCCCTTTGCTTCGCATTTCCATAAATAAATAAAACGAATCAACCCAGTTCCCACTTTGTACCAGCCCAGATATCAATGCTGTCCAAGAAAGTAAATTCTTCACTGGCATTTTCTGGAATAGCTGAATAGCATCCAATTTTCGGCCACTTTGAGCATATCCTGAAATCATAGCGGTCCAAGAAATTGAATTCTTTGAAGAAATTGAATCAAAAACCACACGACCAATATCAGGCAAGCCGCATTTTGCATACATATCAACAAGGGATGATTTTACAACATCGTCATCAGAAACTGGTGACACAATAAAGCTTGCATGAACTTGCTTGCCTTGCTTAATTGCACCCAAGATCGCACAGGCCTTAACAAGGCAAGCAAAGACATAATGATCAGGTTGCAAACCGTCTTGTTTGAACATGGCAGGAAACATGGAAAGTGTCAAGTGGGGGAGGTTAGCTTGGTTGTTGGCTGTGAGAATTGAGGCCCATGAAATTGGGTCTCTATGGGGCAGCTGGTTGAACAAGTTAAGGGCATCTCGAATGAGGCCACATTTGCCATACATGTTTATGAGATTGTTGGAAAGGGACCTGCATTGATCTATGCCAGTTTTGATGATATGGCACTGGAGTTTCTTGCCAATAGGTGGAGTTTGATGTCTGGCACAGGCCTGCAGTTGGTAGACAAGGTGAGAGTAGCACATTCATCACCCTTGCTGACTCAATTTGATGAGGAGGTGAGAGAAACTTTGTATATCTTTTCCAAGAGACAAGGGACTCGAGATTCTGTCTACCTCACAGATTTGGCTCAGCAGCTACAAAAATCCTGTGCATCGTATGAAAAAGTAGTCAAGAACCATGTGCAAACCAATTGCTATTAGCCTAGTATTATGTAACTTTGAATCAAAATGAAGGTGCAGCAAACTAAACATGATTTTGTGGCATTATCTCATTTGATTCCCTAGGCCAAATTGACATGTATAACTAAAATAGAATTTATTTCTAACATTTGCCTACTGCTACAAACAAATGAGATTGTTTCTCTTCGCAACCAAACAGGAAAAAGAGCATTAGATTAGTTGGTGAGAATATCAAACAAAACAAATCATACCAAAGTTCTAATCTTCATGGACATAATTTCCATGAGCTCGGTGCACTAAGTTGTTCCAATAATACAACTACATCCCTTGTTATTAGTCTCCAAATTTTCTCAGCAGCCAAACACCAAAAATATATATATATATATATATATATCAAGTCAAAGCTTTTATCTTTACAAGTTTTCCCTAATTGAGCACATCCCATTTTGCCCAATAAAATTATTTTCACATCTATTTCTTGAAACTTTTCACAAACAGAAACATAATAAAAACCTAGATCTGAAAAGAATTCAGTAGTCATTGCTGATCAAAGAAGCACTTCAATTCACCTCACTTTAGTTTTTCCAAGATCTAATCATATCGAGCGACAACATTGTAGTTAAAATACATAAAAAAACCCTAGCCAATCAGGAAAGAGAGAAGAGTAGACTTATCAACTTAATAGCAATTTCACTTATTTTGCACTTTAAAATTCTTCCTTTCTTTTAAGATGAGAGTTCTTTACTTTTTTTCTGTTTTTTTTAGCTCTTCCCTTTTTCCAGAGGCTTCCATTTACATTGGGATTCATTGGCAACATGATGGGACCATTTCTGGTTTCATGGTAAAATTGGTGAACGTTAATTCAAGCCAATTCATTTTCATATATAATTCTACAAACAAAAATTCTAACTTGAGCTGTAGTCCAAAATGAAATCCTAGAATTCAACATTATTAGTGATAACATCGATAAGTTAGAAGCATTCAAAGACAAACTCTAGTGCTCTGTTTGATTACCAAGAAAATAGAGCAATAAGTTAGGGAATCAATAGGAAATGAAATTAACTAAGCTGTAGTGATTCAAGCGAGTCAGATATAAAAGGAATGGGGCTAGAAAGCAACAATTGCACGGAAAAGTAGAAAGTACAGTTTGAAAGAGATTAATCAAGTAAATATGAATTAAAGGAAGAGAGCAAAGGTGGTGGTCATAGGGCTCAACCCGTCCATCCTAAGGGAAAGTGTATTGCAACCCCAACATAGTAAGTTGAGCTTCCTCTCAAAGAGCCAATGGGAAAGAGAAGATGTCTGGCATAGGCAATATGAAATATTGTTCAACCAGTCTTATTCCTTCCTCAGGGGAGGGCTATCAATAGGAATGATGAACACAAACTGAAACTAGCATAAAATCTAGAAATGAAGTGAAAAGTTTGAAATCCCAATAGGTAATATGGAATACGTATTTCAACAGTTAGGGTAGCTTGTTAGCGCAGGTAGAACTTTGAATATATATGAACCTATGTAATAGTATCCCAATCACACAATTGGCGAAGGAGATGAGCAGAATAGGGAGTCTACTAGACATGGTTCAACTAGCGGAGACTCTTGGAAAAGCTAGAGTAATAAGTCCCCAAGTGAGTGTATGGGGAATCATCATGCCCGTCTGACAAGGATCAAGGGGGATATCATTGTTGCATAGCTCAAGTCTGAGCAATGTGCCATTGAACATTGAGCAGGTAGTCTTACAAAAATTGGGCATGAGTGTCCAGAAGTTGCCATTGTATACTCCTGTGGGTAGTAAGGTGGCTAGGGAAGGAGAGGGACACTAGGTGGGATCTAATAGCAGCAAATTCTCCAAACAAATAGAAGCTCCTATGAAAGGGATACTCCAAAGGCTTCAGGATCTAGGTATCATTAGCCAAAGAAGATCTTGGCCAATCCATGTGGCCTGATTAACAAACATTAGCGATAGAGACATCATAAATTAGTTTGTGCGCATTGCTATAAGTGCTCTATCCTGCTACAAGTGCCGCGATTAAAAAAATATCTATCCGTAAGCTCTTTCAAGCTTTGTTGGCCAAAGGCCACCCGCTGTAGGCACTTGGTAGTAAAGCCAGTTCTTTTTGTATTAACGGTATGAGAGAGTGGTGGTTTGCATATTTAGTCCAAAGGACCCTTCAAAGAGAGGCTCACTCCTTTATCAATTTAGTCCAGAGAATGAGATTGCAGGAAAAAAATTTTGGATGGTAGTTAGATCACTCTTGCTTTCTAGATAACGTAGTACCTGAGGACTTTAAGTCGACAATGACGAGAAGTCTTTGGCTCTCTTTAACTCATTTATCAAAAGTGAGCCCTTCTTCAAAGAAAGCAAGGACTCCCTTTCACTTTTTGGAGGATAGGGGTAACTGAAGAAAATCTATCAATCAGGTCCTCATGCTTTAGAATGGAGCATTGAAGAAACTTTTTTCTTTCTTTCTCTTCTGGCATGGAAATCAATCTCTCATTTTCCTCATCATGACCAGTCTAGGAATAACTAACTCCAATCAGCTTGGCCCGTGATATAGGATTCTCCGACTTGTACAGACTGCAATTTATTCTGAATTGCTGCCCATAAATGAGCCCCAAAGCCTCAATGGCGGGATAACCAATTCTTGCTTCTGTGGTTATGGGTTTGGAGATGGAAAAACTTGGTATTCCGATCCCCTTCCTTAACTTAGGCCAATCAACCCGAGACCTTTGCCTCAAATTTCCTTTTTGGAGTAGGCATGTAAACAGCAGTCTTGTCTTCGCCTTTCATCTCATCTATCCTTGCGATGCTCACTCTGATCTTTTTGTTGCTGGTACTTGAAAAAGGCAAGGCCTTCAGCTCTTCTGCCAACAAATTCAATTCAATATTTTGATTCCAATGTTATCTCTCATCTTTTGCCTCGGAAGAAGGTCAACTAAGCTAAACAATCATGTGAATTCTAAGTAATGGCCTTTTTCTGTATTCCCGAAGCCTAGGTACTGAAAATTTTACGTTTCAACATTTTAATTCCTTTTGACATGTTTCTCTGCATCTGAACTAAATATATTTTTATACAAGAAAACATCCTAAATAGCAAGAGCAGTCAATCCAGCAAAAACTTCAGTCTGAACCACAAAACCCAAAAATTGCACTAGTTCCACGGCTGTTCAAAGAGAACCCCTAGAATTAAAAACTGCCAGCAATAGCATTCCCAAGTTATAAAGCCCGAGCACTCTGTTTGGTTACCGAGAAAACGAAGAAAACCCACACACACACAAAAAAAAAAAACGCATTTTGATTCCTCTGCCATCTCTCTCACTTTCTTCGATGCCAAAAATCCCAAAATTCAAAAAGTGAAAAAGAAAAAAAAAAAAGCAAAGTGTTCAGATCAACCAAGCCATAGAGTTTATATTCAGCACTCTCCAGCCCTAGATGGTAAAAAATTGACAACTCAAAATTTTCTTTCATTTTCTCAGCATCCAACCTATTGTATCTAACCCAGGAGCCCTTTGACTGAATTAGAAGTAGAGAATGGAGCAGTACCTTCAAGTGGAGTTCATCGCGAGCCGCAGCCTTCGGAGAAGAAATGATGGAAACGCTTGGAAATATGATAATGGGCTGGATAATGGGTTGGGGTTGAGCCAGCCCAAATATTGAACCATTGGACGGTAAGTGGGCTGAAAGCCATTTCAATTTCAATCCAAGCTATGAAGATTTTAGGTTTCTCAGGTTTAATAAATAATAATATATATTTTTTAATAATCTATATTAACTTATGAAAAAGTTTGTTTTCATACACTCATGCCAAAAAAAAAACCCACAAATTAAAATTTTAAATTTATAAAATACAAATTTCAAACAATTATTTAAAAATAATTAATATTTTATATATTTTTTCGATCGAATATACTACCTATAACCATTAAGATATAACCTTTTAAGGATATAAATACTATTTTGACCATTTTAGATACTAACTTTCGCCGGTGAATAAATGAAACTTAAATTATTTTAAGTATTTCTAATTTATAATTATTTTTATATGAGTGTATAAAAACACAATTTATTTCAAAAATATATTTATCATGTATAAAAATAATTTAAACATTATTAAAAGTGTTAATTAAATACAAAAATTGCTTTTTGAATTTTAAGAAAATTAAACATAAATTTCCTTTAAGTCACATTAGAAACATGAGCTTATGATTGAAGATTTTATCAGCATGTTTTTGAAAAACATAATTGACCTTTAAAGACTATTTTTAGTCTTGGAGAAGCTCAACAAACTTGAAAGCAGAAATAGTATACAAAATTAATTTTTGAAGATTAATAGATTTTCTTGTAAACTCCGGCGAATATTGTGTGATTATTTAAAGTAAAGCATTGATTGGGAGGGGCTAGAGTTGCTCAACTGCACCCAAATTATAAGGTAATGTGGACTTGCCATTCCAAATATACATGAAACATTTACTAAACAAGATTTTATGGATTTGGATAGATTCTTTGTTGCTCTTGCTACCACTTCCCCTCAAATTGGTGTATTATGCATTATCGGCTTGTTACTAGTAGATTCAATTATAATTGTTAAGATTAATTTATTTTGTGAAGATACATGTAATAACGTTTGATTGTTAAACTTGTTATATGATGTTATATCCATTTTTTTTTTAGATTTTGATTATATTTTCTAAAAATCAATTGGTGTTTGATATGACAAATCTTTTATGATATTTCATATGTTATAAGAATCATCACTTTATATTAAAAATATTTTATAAAATCACTATTAAAACATATTTTAAATTTTATCATATACTTAAACAATTTTGATAAATAAATTTAATATGACCTATAGTTAATAAGATAATATTTATCAATCTAATGCGTCAATGAATCCATCATAAAAAGACAAATATAAAAATTTATTCTCTCATATAATTCAATTTCCCATTTTAAAAAAAGAAATTCTTGAATTAGAAAATCATCCCATAATTCACAATTCATTTATTAATGTTAACAATAAGATTTGGGCTCTCATCACTTGGGTCTTACTTCCCTTAGAAAAACCTTGAAAACTAACGTTTGGATGAGGTGTATGGTGGGATAGAATCTAATGTTTTGACTTGGACTTCCACTTCCAGTTTGGTTCTAGAGAAAGAGACAGAAAAAGAAAATCCAAATAATTCAGAGAGAGAAAATGCGTATTTTAGAGAGACAAAGTGATGAATGTTGTGTTGAGAGTTTTAGAGGGAGAGAGAGGGGGGAGGAGGAGGGACAGATAGAGATATTTGAGACCCACCATTTGTGGATTGTTTTCTCTTGGGAAAAAGGAAATGGTTGCAAGAACACCGCCAAAGCAGAAGAAAATTGATGCCCGTCTGATTACTGCTCAAAAAGTGCTATTTGATAGCTTATAATTAATCCTTTTAAACACTTTTGAGTAGTAGTTAGTGCCTTTTAACCCAATTAGCATGTTAAGGCCCCTTTCAATCAATTCTAATCAAATTGTGTAAGTTTTGGTGTTTTTGTTAGTATTTTGATCACCAAAGCATTATGAGATTGAGGAGATTTATATGGAATCCTTGGAAAGCTATGGGAAACTCAGAGGCATGCAGAATCAAAGCCTTGAAGCTCTTTTGCCATAAGCAAAGTGGAAGTGCAAAGGGGAAGCAAAGAGAAATCAGCCGTGGAGCACTCTTGATGACAGTCACTGCAGCCATTTTTGGAGCACTTCCTGAAGTCCAAATTATGCATACAATATGTCATTTGAAAGCTTGGGAAGTCAACAATCCAATGCCTCAAACCGTGTGCAATTTGGAGCTGAAATGAGGAAGTTATAGCCTTTGCATGATAACTGCTCCAAGCTGAAGGAAGGAAGGCTTCAGAAAAGTGCTGTGAAATCACCATTTTTTGTTGCGAAGTGATTTCGCAACCTTTTTGCACAGTGCTATGGAGTCCCCCTGAAGCTTCACGCCGCGATGGAAGCCAAGCACCACAAGATGGAAGTCAACTTTGTGAAGGTGTTGAAGCAGCTGGTTGCTATGAAGAAATTTCGCAGCCCTTCTTGTGCACCTGCGAAATTTCGCAGACCTCACTCTTCACTTGCGAAGTGGTCCTGAGTGCTTCCCGATATTTGTAACCGACTCTTGGAGATATTTTGCATTAGTTTTTTGTTGCCTAAATGCCTAAATTCTCCTTGTAAGTCACCAATGATAGGTTTCCTTAGTTTTTAAGCTAGGAATTTGGTAAAATATCAGGGGATAGCTGTAATTGTAATTTTGGTTTATTTTAGAGCCCGAGGAGCCTGTTATGAGGGAGTTCTGGTTGTTGAACCTTTTGTAAGTTCCAAAGAAAGAAATACAAAGAGCTTTAGCTCTTTACTGCCTTACCTTCTCTCTTTGATTGTGTTTTTCATATTTATAAGTTATGCACTCTCTGAGGAGTTTTCCTCAGAGAATGAGTAGCTAAACCTTTTAGTTCCTTGGAGTTAAGGTTGCCGGGAAAGGTTCCAAGTGCAAGAATCAGAAGCTTTGTGGTTTCAGCTATGAATGAAGAGTAAGTGTGTCCCGTGAATGGTTTCTAATCTTTTTAGTTAACTTAAAACACCTTGGAGTCACCTGGGCCAACACTTGGTAAGGCAAGTGATCTCTAACCATGGAGATGCACTAGTTTACCCCTTGCGAGCCTCTGGTAGGTGACTTGAAGGTAGGATTTTCTAGAATAGCCAACACTTGGTAAGCTTTTGGACTCTTAGGAGACATCCATTAGTTACCTCTTGCGAGCTTTTGACGAGTAATCCAAGGTTAAAGATCACCTTGAATGGTAAAGGCTAGTGAGAGGCTCAAACCATTGCAAGTTGCATCAGTGAGAGAATTAAAGCTGAAACCCAATTGAGGGATGCATTTATGCAGCACCTGTTAGAGAATTGACTTTAAGTTAGTTCTCTAATGCGAGGAAGTGAACCAAGTGACCGGAGCTATGCTTTTGCATGAGGAACCTCCCCTGTATACCTGAATCTCCAAGGAATGCTTTACTTCTTAAGTTATTTTCATCACTTGTTGTGTTGTTAATCTAAGTCCAAACCTTTTTCTACCAAAGTTTGTGTTTTATTTCTTAAGCTAATCTTGAAATGAAACAACACCAATTCACTTTGAATTGGTATCATTTTCAACTTGAGTACCCTTCCCAGTGGAACGATCCTAGAGCCACTATGCTATAGTAGCTTTGTATTTGCTACCCTAGTTCATGGTGTTATAGGTTAAAAATTTTGTTGATTACACCTGCCATCAAGGAGCACCAGCTGGACATACTTCAGCTGAGACACCAATTAGGCATGAATCACCGTCTCAACCCCATTCTTCTCAGAGAACCTGTTAAGAAGGTGGCTACTTCATGCCTTTTCCTAGGGACCTTTTTCCTTCTCTTCTGTTTGGTTGCTGAGAAAAATTGCAGAACAAGAAAAAAAAAGTTCGTGGTTTTTGAATCTTTTTTGATGTTCAATGGTTGTACTGGGTTGGATGTTTCTATAATTTTGATTTCTCATTAATGGGGTTTGAGCAACTCTCGTCCAGTGTACTGCCTTCTCTGGGGTTTTCTTGCCTTAATTTTCTCAGCAACCAAACAGAGATTTGCATTCACATCTCTCTCTCCCTAACCTCTGGGACTGTATTTTTTTGTTTTTGTTGGGTGAAATTCAGGTGGATGAATGCATGGCTCGATTATACAAGAGCTTTAGTACACAGTTGCAGGTGGAACAAAGGTCGTATCTGGGGAGAGTCTAAGCCCTCGGAGTACCAGAGGCTATCTCAGAACTAGTCTCAGATGCAAGCAAGAGTCTCTCAGGTATCTCTTACCACTTTTCTCAGATTCTTCCCTTTTCCTTCCACTGTTTGGTTCTTGAGAAAATGAATCTTATATTAAATTTATATCAGTTCATTTACCTACATTTTTCCAGACATCAGGTGATGTGGCACCCCATATAGCGACGTGGCAACCAATGAGGTCACGTGCTATCCCAACCAGGTGACGTGGCATACCCAATTTAGAAACAATTGGAAATTACGTGTCCAATGAAAAAATTTCCAAAAAAAAGGCGCCATAGTTTATAGCCGTTGGCGCAATCTCTCCCGGGCCAACAGCCCACATTCATTAAATTCAAACTTATAAAAACCCTATGTGACCGTTGAGGAATCCACTGTCTTCTCTGCTTTTCCTTTTCATCAATTCCACCCTTTCTCTCTTCTTCTAACTGTTCGATCTGCAAAACGTCGTCGCTTTTCCAATCGCATTGCTCTCAGATCACTTCTGTTTGTTCAATTTCTGAATAAGGTTTCTGCTTTTATGTTTTTGTTTTTCTTTCTTTGATTTAAGAAGCATAAACCCTAGAAACGGTAATTGTTTTGGTCTTCTTGGATTTTTGAGTTCGAGAAGATTTTTGGGTGTCTGCAGTCTTGAATTCTTGAGTAGTTTGTTCTTTCATTTGGTTGTTTTGAGCACCGTTTGGATGCCGAGAACGTGGAGGAGAAATCCGAGGAACTTATTTTGTTGGGTTCAAGAAATTGAGAAAACGTCCATTTTAGTCAGTCAGGTGGTTGTGTTAGGTGCAGTTGAGTGGTGGCTTTTGTTTTCTTGGGTCTTAACTCTGAAAGTGATTGGAATTTGAAATTCTAGTCTGTTGTTTTTGGGGTTCTGTGATGTGCGTGTTGATCAAGGGTTTTGGATGTTGCTCCAGGAAAAAGTTGAACTGAATTGGGACAAGATGGATGAGAATGATGTTTCCATGGAAATCCAAGAAATTTCTTTGGATCATAACCAGAGACTTCCAGTTTCTGAGAAAATTGATGAGTTGAGCACAGCCTAACCATAATCTTTAGATGCTGAGAAAGCTCAGATTAGGGCGACCTAAGAGAAAATTTTGAATCTTATATTTTACATAATTTAGGTTTGTCAAAAAATCTGAACAACACATTTTAAGTAAGCAGAGTAATGCAAAATTGAAGATTCAGAATTTTACTTCTCTTTTCCTGCCTTTTCTTAGCAACCAATCAGAACCTGGACGTTTTGTGTCATAAGAAAGTTCATCTTCATTTATTTGTCATCGACTTTAAATCTTCATGTGACAGACTGTGAAGGGGCACACAATTTTATGTAATGAAGTGAAGAGCATTAATGCAGATTCCTTTCCCGGGCCTGAAGTTTACGATGCTTTTCTGTTTCTCGGTATGTCTTCTTCACTAGCTACTACTGATATTCTATATGATGAAAATTTAAACAGCATAGGATCACATGTTGACATTTAAGCATGCATTGAACGGCAAAAACGGAAACGTTCACCTTGGTTAATTCCGTGAAAGGCCATTTCTTCCTCTTTTATGGTATTCAGGAAACTCCTCCAGTGCATGATGGTACGAGAATTACGGGTTAATGAGCTCTTCCCTTCTACACCCAGATTCAGTCCAAAACGAGAGTGCGTGCTCTCTTTGAGCCAAAGGAGGAAGGAGCAGGGAGCCTTAATAGCAAGAGAGCCCTTCCTTTTCTTTTATATATATATATTCATATATATATCACACACATTATTTGAACCACCACTTGACTTAATGGGCTAGTCAAGTGAATTAGGGTGAGCCCATAAAAAATCAAGCAACAATATGTGTCCAGTTCCATTATGGACCACAATGCAAAAATAAATAACACTGATTTATGACATTATTAAATTGATTATGTAAGTCCACACATAAAAATTCCAACACTATATCCTTCTTCTAGGGGGGCTTTGATTGGTTTGTGATTTCCTTTATTTGATTTTAGGTATTGCGTATGAAAATTTGTAGAAGAAACATTTGAAAGAGAGTTAGCTTCTGAGGAAGAAGTACCTTGAAGAGTGCTTGGAACAGAAGCGGCTGCACAATGAAGTTATTTAACTCAAAGGCAACATCAGGGTCTTCTGCAGATGTAGACCCTTAAATCAAGCTGAAATGGCTAATGGATCTACTTCTATAGTTGATTTTGAGTCATCTCGAGAAAATGAGCTTCAAATCATTTGCTCTGATTCTTCAAAGAAGCAATTTAAGTTCGACCATGTGTTCAGGCCTGGGAGTGACCAAGGTAACCTGAACAAACTGATACTTGATTTTGTTACTCTGGATTAATTAGTTAATTGGTCTTGCACTGTTTATAAGTTTTTAATTCCAGGTTCGTTAAATATGCAGAGGCTGTTTTTGCACAAACTTCACCAATTGTGACTTCCATGCTGGATGGGTACAATGTCTGTATATTTGCCTTAATCCCCTTGAACTTTGAAAGAAATAGAAGGTGATTCATTAGCCAAGACTGAAAACCTCATTATTGAAATGCAGACCCACTTCCACCCAAAACCCATTTTCTGCAACACCGCCAAGATAATTTCCAGTTTTTGATCCCTTCGCAAGCTATGCTGGAAAGTTTTTGAAATTTTTTCTCTTGAATCTGAGATTCAAATTTTGATTGAATTTCAGGGTCATCAGGATTAGAGGAGATTTTACTAAAGAATCTTTTGGATCCTAGTGGTGGAAATTCTGACTCTGATAAGAAGGACTTATCTTTTTCTTCAGTATCTCTCGCGAAGCTTAAAGAAGATAAAAGATTTGGTTAACAATTTTTTAAAATATGTTTTTAAATTTGGCAACTTGAATATTTTTAATTTATTTTTTATATTTTTTAAAAATAAAAATTTATATGTAATATTCTATTTTCAATTATTTTTATTATTTCTCTGTTACTTTTAAAAGTGACTCTTAAAAAAAAAACAATAGAAAATAATTAAAAGATATTCTTAAAAAACACATTAATTTCTATGTTTTTAAAGATAGATATTTGAAAGGACAAGTGGTGGAGGGATGAATTGTTGTATGTTATCTTCCTTTCTTTATTTGTCCAAACCGTTTCAAAGGAGGTGTGGGTGACAGATATTTGAAATTCTTCAATTTAAGAGGGTAGTTGGGATCCTTACTTCTCTAAGGCTTTTAATTATTGGGAGGTTGAACGTGTGGGGGTGGCTACTTTTGAGACTTTAAGAGAAGAGGGTATATAGGGATTTGGAAGAAATGGTGCTTTGAACAAAGTCAAAGAGTGGAAGGCTTTTTGTTAAAAATCTTGCACTATGATTTAGAGTCAAGTGATTTAGTCATTTTTCCGATGAGCTTCATTTAGAGTTCCTTTGTGCCACCTAAGCTGAGAGTCTTTGCTTAGGAGGCAATGTGGGGAAAAACCTTAACTTTAGATTAGGTTCAAAGGAGAGGGTAACCTTTAGCAAACATATGTTTCTTTTTCCAAAACAAAGAAAAATCCATTGACTACATCCTTGTTCACTCTGTTAAGATAAGGTTTCTATAAGAATTGTTTTTTACTCTCTTTGGTTTGTTTTGGGTTCTTTCCCCTTTGGTTAAACTCTTCTTAGTTGGCATGGTTCTTTTCTGGGCAAAAAACGCAGAAGGGCTTAGAAGGCTACCCCCTTATTTATTTTTTGGATGGTTTGAAAGGAACATAATAGAATTGTTTTTTATAATGAGACGCTTTTGAACCAAAGGTTGAAACACTCTTCTGTTTGAAAATTGTGGACTAGAGTATTTATGGATGAGATCTTTTGTCTTGAATCAATTCTATTGATTGGTTGGGCTCTAAATGAGGATGAGTATTGTTTTTTGTAGTCCCTTTTTTTTTAGTTGTGCTTTTTTAGGCGACTTATGTATACTTCCTATAAACTTTGGATGCTATTTTGACGCTTCCTTTTTATACATACTCTTTTATTTCACCTATCAAATATATATGAAAGATAATTCAGTCTATGGGATATGTATCTCTGTAACATGTGAGAGGGGCCCATAAATTGCAACATAAATGCATAACAATATAAGCCAGGTACCATCAAGATGTCTTGACATGTTATAATGCTAAACCTTTATATTACCTAAACACTCTCTCCCTACCCCTATTCTGGTGTTCATGCTGGGATAAAAGTACATCATGTGTTCCTGTCAGATATTGTATGTTGTGGTCAAAATTATGGCTGCGAAAATTTGTTATATTTGGTATTCTTGAAGAAGATGTCATATTTTTCAACCTCTAACAAATTGCCATTAAGATCATAAATCTGTGTTTGTTTGGATGTGTGTGACTTTCATTTTTGAGGTTTTTTCTTGAATTATTCAAATGAACTTGCCATATAGCTTGCAAAATTTTCTAAGTCGATTAGAGTAATTTTGTACTAAAAGTGAACCATGCATGTGGACCTGACCCATGTTCATTCCTAAATTATATGATATGTTCTGGTGTCTCTGTCAGACATGGTCACAAGGTTCTGGACCCAATGTCTCTGGAAAAAGGATGGGTTCTGGACATGTCACCAAATCTTTCATACAAATAACAACACACATTTTAATCATTATACAAAAAATGTAAGCACATAATGGTTCATGGTAGGTAGATTGGTCGAAACTATATAAATTGTGGGATACTAGATATAAAGGTAAAGTTATTTATGAGTAATGATGAAGTTTGTTAATCTCCTGTGAGGTGTTCAGGACCCACTATTTGGTTTTGACCATCTAATTATCCCCAGGTTGGTGACTATCCTGAACGTGATCTCTTTGAGGAAGATGAAATATAGTCAGATCGTAAAGAGGGGAGTATCACGGTCTGCACTGCAAATTCCATAATCCTTTAAGGATTCTGAAATAGCCTTACTTCATTCATGTCTGTTATAATTTTTGATACTCCCAAGGGTTTGGAAATGATGTGTTTAAACAGTTGTTTGATATTGTGACAGAAGAAATGAAATTCTCAAGTTAAGAGTGTGCAATTGGTGGTATGTTAATTTATCTGCTTTAGATTATATTCCCCCTAGATTTAGACAGCAAATCATGCTGATTCATGTTTCTTCCCAAACGAAAAAGGTATATTGAATAAACAATAAACTCTTGTTCTGTTGTAAATGAATTCTAACTTTGGACTAGAGAATGCTGATTGCCATTGCATTCCCCCTTCCTGACACCGGAGCAAAGCCCAATTGTTTGTTCAGATAAGATGCCTGGTAAATTACAAAACCCCGGAAAGCAAGCAAATTGGATTGAGATTGGTAAAGAAGATTTGTTGAGGGATTGGGGGCTAATCTTGAAGCTCAACAATCTTGGCAACTGATGAGTCACCAATTTTTTGGAAGACAACCACCCTGTCATTATGTTTAAGCCATCCCATGGATTTACAGTGGTTAAGGGCGAATTTCAATCCCCAGTCTTCACTGGAGCCGCCTGAAGTAGCCTGCAGATACAAAAATGAAGGAACATAAAACAAGTTGAAAATACATTTACTTCTATATCTATGCAGATAGGTGCTTAAGTAGGAGCGAGAAAATATGTGAATTATTTCATTTAAGGAGGCATTCATTTTCCCTATTTAAGTAGGAGCGAGAGAATTTCTATCAAACTACAAAGGTAAAGTAATTTGCAGATCCTTTTCCAAAAGAGGAACATCAGAGAATTCCGACGTATTTGGCCCATTCATACCCATCTGGGAAACTTAGTTGGTTAGGGCGAACATTGGAAAGTGTGGTTTCAGTAAGTGATACATAGTCTTGAGTTCGAATTCTACCACTAAAGATATCTTGAATTTTCCCGGTGCTTGTTTTTGGGGGATGGTTAACACCCCAAGGTTTGGATCCCCATGGCAAGTCCTAAGGGTTTAGCCATTGAAGGTTTCTCGGTTATAAAAAAAAACAAAAAAAACATATTTGACCCATTCATAACATATGCACAAAGTGTCAATTAGTCTGTCTGATCTAAACCATAAAGCACAATTATTTCTTGAATATTTGGAGTTGAGAAAAAATGAAGATTAATTTCTTTATCAGTGAAGATCTTGTAATGCAATCCTACATGAGGGCGATTATCTCTTTTAAGACATTTATGTGTACATCAGTAATATAGTGTCATGCAACTGACCAAAACCGCCATTCCCTATTTCCAGAAAAAAAATTGATTACACATGATATCAAAATTCAAATATATCTTCAGCCAACAAAATTTTGAGCAAAACAAGTAGAAAATAGCCCAATGTGGGTAGAAAAGAATTTCGGTTGAGGCAGTAAGAAAAGATATGAGGACATGGCCCTATGTGGATCTGAATGCCAGACGCAGTTCATGCAATTGAATGCAAATAATTGGATATTGAGCTTTCTTTTCTAGTTACTAATAAAGCATGAGTTGAAAACAATCATCCATGTCCCCTTTAGTGACCGTATGGTCCACGAGGGAACATCAGATAAACAATTTGCAGGCTGAGTCACTTAGAAATTAGCTTAGTTTCTTGAAATCTAGATCTAAAACCCTACAGTCTCATAGCACAAAATAAGCAGAAAAAAAGGCGATAAAATGCTCACCACATTAGGACTGCTCAAAATGGGATGAACTCCTCTTACACTAAGCAATTGCCTAGCCTGCAACATAGTGAGCATACTGATAAGAAATTAAGTTCTGAATTTTACAGTGATGAGTTTGAAAACATCTGTAACAAACATGTAGTCCTAAAACTTGGGCAGGAGAGCTTGGGGTACCTGCAGTGTTCCAGTGAGGGTCCATTTCAATGAATTTGTTTTGAGACGAGGAATGACAACAGCAAGCACTGGCACTGGTGGCCTATATTTTGCGATCAACCTATCATCACAAACCAACTTCAGCCAGAGATTTCCGTTTTTTTTTTTAATCTTTTATCTCCTATTGTTTAGAACATGATTTTAAATGTAAGCATGTAAAATATCACCTAGGTGCTCCTCCAGTGGATGTGAATGCAACAATCATTGCAGCATTGACGTTGACAGCAGTTCGTACCTTTGAAAAGAAACAAACCGTCATAGTCCTGTCGTTTGGTAAGATTCAAAGAGGATAAAAAGCTTTGATGATAAGTGATGGTTGTCTCAAGTACCGCTGATGAAGCCACGGATTCTGCATGAGACATGGGCTCTCCAACATGTTTGGCAATTCTCTTGAAATGAAGGGACTGATTATAAACACTTTCAGCCTACAAAATGGAGCCCTTTATTGAGAATAATGCATTGATATAAAAAGTATGGCATGCTAAGAAATTAGTATTTAGTACAAATGAAGAACATCTTTTAGATTACAGATGTTGCTGTGATCATTGATGCAACTAACTGGGATTGAATATCATGCATTGACCAAGGAAGGTTTTCATTACCCAGGTAGTTTATGCTACTGGCAAGAAGATTATTGCATTTGTTTTAACAATGATTTACCAATGAGAAAGTTCATTAGGAGAGTTAGGATTTGGGATCTTGAACTCTTTTTCTTGCGACTTATGATAGTTGAACAAAAGGGCAAGAGATGTTCTTTTAAACTAAGAGATGGATGGAGATGTATTTCTAGAACTCTTTGAAGAAGTATCATGACCTTTCCATACAAAAATAGATACATAGAAACACTGATTCTACTGCCAAAAACAGTGGTCATCATATCATCGTGCACCTAGGGAGCACCTAATGGATTTCTCCAGAAGTGAAAATGTATAGCTATAGGTAATACAGAAACAAATGAAGTGATGCACTCAAAACTTCAGCGCTCAAATTCTGTAGCAAAGCATTCTTGTGTGATTGAATTCTGGCAAACAGATAATTTCTGCCTGATTCAGATGATAAATACTATTTTCTTCATAGAAATATGAAATTTCCTTGAAAGTCCCTTTTGGAAGTATTATTTTCTTTTCGTGTTTCTCAATCAGTGAGACATTATCATTTTATTGTTCAGAAAACAACAAATTTTATGAAAAAATCAATCTTAAAATATATTCCATGGCATCAAACTTACTTATTCCATATGAATTGTTTTAGTTCTGATTTTTAGCAAGAAAATGCAAAATATCCACATTCTAGATCAGATATGCTTTGATGCATGTGAATTTCAAATTGGTAATTAGCAGAAAGATGACAGTAAAATAATCAGTCCACCTTATACAGGATCAAATCTGCTTGAACCACATCAACTTCCATTAGGATCTTTTTACCAGAAAATGCCCCGAATGACAAAATATATTTTTGTATTTTAGCTGAAGTATTTTAAAAAACAAGTTAATAAGAGGAAGAAACTAAGAAATTACTTTTCTGATTCTGCCTTAAGTTTCTCTTTTTTCTTTTCCATTAGACATGTTTTTTCCCTCTCTTCACTTTAGCCTCTATTTCTCTTCTAAGTCACAGACAATGTTGGTTAGGGGACCACCACCTGGAAAAGTGGGGAAGCAGTGCCAGTAGTTTATTTTCTATAGTTTAAAATTTTAAATAATAGAAAAAAAAAAAAAAAAAACCACTTTCAGGACAGCAAGTCATTTCTAGGAAAGAAAGTATACTGCTTAATATGCATGGGCAAATGCTGATCTTGTTTTAGTTATAGAAGTGCAATGCCATTCCCATGCTTTAATTGATTCTTTCTGCATACCGGTCAATCCCTGTTGTATATTTTTATAAAATCCTTGATGATGATCTTTGTTCCTTATTATTATTATTATTACATCATCTTCACCAGTTTAGGTTTAGATTTAAGAGTATTCTATAGTTTATTTACTTATGGAACTAATTATCAGATTGATAGTTGTGAATACTTACTTCAGCACAAATTTTCCCCACAATTTGTATCGCTTCAATTGGGTATAGGCCACAAAGTGTCTCTGGGCCTAATAGTATACCATCCGCCCCTAATAGAAAATACAAGAAGAAAGAGATTAATATAAGTGGTCCAAACTAACTACAAGTAATGTTCAAATGCAAAAGTCACCAACCATCAAGAACAGCATTGGCAACATCAGTTGCTTCGGCACGAGTTGGCCTTAGATTCTCAGTCATACTATCAACCACTCTTGTAATTATGGCTGGTTTTCCGGCCATGTTGCACCTATGCACTGCAGACTTCTGAAACAAGAAAACCTGCAGAAGAGACACCAGAAAGCGCACAATATCAAAGCAGTGCTAATACTTCTGTAGAATTCTTTTTTTATTAGTTGCAAAAATTTCTCAACCTGTACTTCCATGTCATTAAAATTACTTTTGGATAGGAAATGTTGCCAGTAAAATCTCAACCATGACTTAATTATATATATGCATGGTATAGTCTTTCACTTGCACTATAAAAGTCACTGAAAAGTAAATATGAAGGGTCTATGCCAAATTTTTTTTAGTAGAGCAAGACCAAAGAAACCTTGCTATCCATAATGATGGGGAATTCATATGGAAAATTCTCCCTCAAGCTACATATGCATCCACAAATGCATGCAGCACCTACTATTACAGGCTTCAACCATATCCAGAGTTATATATCCATACGTGCATACATGTTAGAGTATAAGGAATGGCATAACAAAATAATGTAGATTTTTAAGCATCAACACAGAGTTGATGGATTTAAAGGTTACTCGAGACATACAAACTGATAAAAAAACAGTACTTGTCCTGTAGAGAACTTATACAGGGTGGAGGAGTACCCTTCATATGCTCTATTTCAGTTCAAAGAGTGCATATCAGTAGAAGCAATTTATCTTATCTCCTGATCCTTTGAGTATGGTAGCTAAAGTGTCAAAAATGGGTCCAGCTTATGCACACATTTTGCTTGCAAGCTGCAGTACACAAACACAGCAGCAAAAACATTGGGCATGTATCCTATAACTGTACCCATGACACCCATATTGACACAGGTAATCCAAGGTAATTCAAGAAGTCCATGTAATAGACCTTACTGTACATCTTGGCTATGACATCTAAAAGCATAAAAGGGGCAAACAGGCAATCCCTTGTCCTATAAAAATTTAAGTGGAGTCCATATTGGTGCTTTATCCACTTAGAGAAACTTGTGAAAACATTGGTAACCTCTGAAGCTGACAAAGGACTGGAAACCAACCTAAGCACATTGGCCAACTAAAGCCCTTCACTTTGATAAGTTGGAAGGTTATAATCAAACTTTTCCAGGTCTAATAACCCTAGTAATGTAAGGCTGTAAAACTAATGTGTATGCATGCTGACTTCATTAACTATTTACTTTGTCAAAAAATTTGATTCTGCTTAACAATTTGAGAACAAACCCATGAAGCAAGGCACACATCCATAAATCACAACTTGAAAATAGAAAGAAAGACAAAACTCATTTCTTCCTGTAATAATAAAAGAGCAAGTATTTATAACAAGAGAGAACTTAATGACAAAGCAGGACACATTCAATTCCAGAATAGAGAGTGGATCATTTCATGATGTTAACCATTCTGAAAGATTCAAAGACTAGGTCGCAATAATTTATTCACTCATTACACTAATGGAAGGATGTTGAGGTGTCACAAAGGTCTTTATGTAAAAAAAGAGAAGATTTATGGATGTACAGAGGAAGATGAGGTGAAAGATTCATCAAGGAACATCTCATTCTCTTCTATTTTTAACTCAGGAACAAAAGGATGATCCACATTTTGATTTAATGTGATCCTTGTATTGCTTTCTCCTCAAAACTTTTGGTAGAGGTTGATTATCCTTCTAATTTTATACCCTACCTAATTCACTAATTGAAGTTTTCCACTCTTATTCTCCTCCTCTTATCTTGCTCCGATCATGAGCTCCACCAACCCATACTACACTGGGAAGCCTGGAAGCACAGGCCCTTGGAACACTGGCCTTTGTAACTGTTGCTCTGATGTCAAAACCTGTATGTTCTCTGGTTTTTGTGGCGTTTTAAGTCTAAAACTCCACTCTTGTATGGTTGTTAATTGAATTTTTGTACAAGTTGTTTGACAATGGTGGTGTCCATGCATTGCTTTGGGCAGATTGCTGAGATTGTGGATAGAGGAAATACATGTAAGCACTAAGTAGCTAATAGGAAACTAGATAGTGAAGTATCCTTGTGGATAATTATTTATATCAAGAATTGGTGGGTGTATGATGGAGATTATGTTCTTTTTGTCTAAAAGATTGTGTAGTGGGTGATTTTGTTGCAGCTTGTTCTGCAGTAGCCATGCTTTATGCAATTGTAGGTTTATCTAGGTGGAAATTTTGTCTCTCATGCTTGTATCACACTAAAATGAGGAAGCAATTCATGTTGAGGAGAGCCCTTGTTACCAATTAAAGAACAAGAAATCACAAATAAATAAATGAAGTTTTAGGAAACCAATAATAAAGGGCTAAGTTAATAGTAATAATTGCACCAAATAGGCAACAATGTTGACCTTTTCTGGGGGTAGGTCAACTCCTAAGTTCCCACGAGAAAGGATAACACCATCTGCTTCCTGAAGAATCTCATCAAAATGTTTCAAACCCTGGAAAAAGCATAGACCAATTAAGTAGATAATCAGTTCATTTATTAAAAAATCGGAGAACTTGAAGAAAACTATAATAATAAGATCCATTTTGAACAGCCCCAAACTTAAAGAACACATCAATTGCCTCCATTACATTTCTTTACTTCACTCATATTTTGTCTAATGACATGCCACTTGGAAAATTGACTAAAAAGAATTGCATGAATTGCATGTCACTGCCTTAATGTTACCCTCATTTTAATAAATATGCATATGACCATTTGAGACATTTTTTTAACTATTTTGCCCTATTTCTGCTTCATCTCACTAGTAAGGAAAATAATTCTCATTTTCTTGCCAGAATTTTCTTCTCTAAAAACAAGTCTTAATTTTCAACTATACCTCTCATCCATTGAAAAAACTTTGCTGTTATCCTCTTAACATTTGTTTCATCCAAATTTCATATTTGGAACAACTTTTGCTTCAAAATCAAATTAAATTAAACCAGCCATGCCTTCTCTATAAAACACTTGTGGCTTCATAATTTTTTTTTCTCTTTTTTAAATCAACCAAATTCTATCACTAAAAGTTTGCACTCCCAATATTCTTAAGAATCAGAAAGTTTTTACAATAATCTCCTTCATTGTTGATTTTTCTTTAAAGAAAATACCATCATCTAATTCTGAAGATGGTTACTGGAGATAATGGTTCAGTGTGGGCAGTGTAATTTGACAATGTTAATGCTAGTTATGGTTGTCATGTGAAGTGGTTGTCGTAGATTGCTGGATATTGGGTGTAATGAGGCGTGGAGACAATATCGATGGGTGAAGCTGAAGAAGGAAGTGGAGATGGTTATAGTGGTGCTTGGTGACAAGTAATAACAAACAATAATTATCATGATAGTAACAAAGATACAGCATTGTTATTAGGTGGGATTTCCCTCAGGTAACTACAATTCATCAATGTGTTCACTCACCTCCAGAGTTTCAACCTTGGCAAATATTTGAGTTTCATTAAGATTTTGTGTTTTAAGGAATGCTCTGAGCTGCAAAAAAAGAAAGAATATGTGAGAATAGCCATAGAGTTGCATCTTATCATCAAAATAGCATTTGATAAGAATACATAATCCAAGACAAGGTAAGTTCATATGTAAAATATCAATGGCTATAAATGTTCAAATATATCCTCAGAAGAAATTATATCTAAGATCTGTTTCAACATACTTTAGGAAGTTGGATAGCAAATTATATTTCTAGGAAACATCTAAGAATAGGGAATTAAGTTGCTACAATCTGAAATCTA
Source organism: Vitis riparia (assembly GCF_004353265.1). Classification (NCBI taxonomy): domain Eukaryota; kingdom Viridiplantae; phylum Streptophyta; class Magnoliopsida; order Vitales; family Vitaceae; genus Vitis; species Vitis riparia. The sequence goes on from NC_048438.1 coordinate 19,640,167, forward strand.
TGTTAGGTCTATAGCAACATGATATTCACTGGTGCTTCTAGGTGGCTATTGGAATTTGGATCAATTTTTCATAAGTATTAGAATAATAAGAGCAGCTTAAGGAAAATAAAGCTAGAAACTGGGCTAGATCTGGTAAAACATCAGTCTGAAGAAACATGAATGCTACTACCAATTGGTCACCTATAATAGATCATTCATAATCTTAATTTAGTGAGGAAATCAAAATTACACACTAGTAAAGAACAAATCTGTCATGAATTTTTGTGAATTAAACCTGGATTTTTCAACAATAATTCCCAGTCCAAGCATGAGACAAGAACTGACCTCTCGCACATCTTCTACATGTCGGGTGTAAGAAAGTGCAATAAATTCAACTTTGTTACGCGATCCCCAATTTGAAATGACCTATTACAATTTCAGATCAAGAAATAAAAAGGTGAATCAATGCCCAGCATCTCATAGTTAACAGCCAATAGGAATCTTCATGCAGCATTTATCTTAATATAGTAACTACTTGTCAGCATAAAACGGAGATTCTTGTTGTTTGAGGGAAAGCATAACCTTCAATCTGTAAAGTTACCCTGTTAAAAACGAACCACATATACCTGTTTATCCATTTCTGTTAAAGTGGGTAACTTGACACGAACTTGGGACATATGCATGGGGAAAATAGAGCCTGCAAGAGTGGCACTATTCTTTACAAGACAAATTACATCTGGACCCCTGGTCTCCAAAACCTGAATGGTAATTGAAACAACTAGCACATGAGATTAAGCCACTGAATCTAGGGATTGAGATAAGCAAAGGAAAAGAGCACAAATTATAATTACCTCGAGCCATACAGAGGTGGATTCAATTCCCGTTGAGAGGTATTGCCCAAGAAAAATACTATCACCTTTCTTTACTGACTGTAATTCAGTTTAGAAAAACCATTGATTAAACAGGGAAAAGAAATCAGAGAGATGAGGGGAATTACCAACTTTTGCAAGGCACTAATGCTTCTATTGGGTGAAATGCCAGATGCAAGATATGCAAAGCAGAAAAGATGCTATGGTTACCAAATAATGTTTTTCTGGGAAGAGTATATTTTTGGTAACCCAAGACTGCCTACTAAACAAACTATAAAGATATATAACCAGCCAAAGAATGAGAAAAATAAGCATAGCAATTTGAATGGAGTTGATCTTTTGCTTGCTAATGATTCTATGAGGATGTTCATCACAACCAAAAAGGAGGCATGTTGACAGCACCAGCATAGCTGAGGTATATTCATGCTTTGACCCTGAAGTATAAATTAATGATCAGAAAATTCTCTCAATTGATTGTATCAACCTTTTCTTCATATAAATTAAACAATAACTTTGGCAATCTGGTTTCCGTACCCGCTGGACAAGAAACCCAAAGTATGAACCTACTCTTGTTTTAACTTCTCGTACTTTGATTACCCTTTCAACAGCCTCAACTTCTTTATAGTCCAGTCCTTTGCTTTTTCTTCTCATATGTTTCTCTTGGTAAACCTCCATAAAAAGTATAAAGATTTGATACACTGAATATGGAAGAAATGCTTAAACCTTGTGAAAGTGCCACCTCATAAACATTTTCTCCAAACTTGTGCACTATTTTGCAAGGGCCTATCTTCTTGCTTCTTATATTGATCTTCTACAAAATTAAATTGAAGATCAAGCTTTCTCTTTGGGCATTCATTAGATCGATGACAGAGTCAGCACCTCCGTAGCACTTTATCAATTTTTGCCCTTGAGCATTGTTGTGTTTGAGCTGTTCTTCCACCTGTGGCATTTGTTCTTGCAGGGACTGTTGTCCGTCCTCCTTGAGTAATACTATTTGTTTCACTAGTTGTTGCACTACTACCCTCAGGTCCAGATTTCTTGGAAAACCTTGATAAGAGTAGGCTTTGAAAGCAAGTTGATAAGCATCACTACTAACCTTATATGGATGTTGGAAGCTCACTTGATCTTGGATAGCCAATCTGAGACCATTGATATAAGTATATAATAACTGACTTGCTGGGTTTCAGTTTCAACCAAATCGCTTCTCAATGTCAACTGATAGAACTCTTGTGTATAATCTTTCAGGGTCTTGTCATGCTGCCATAAATTTTGCACCCTTGGATACAACATTTGCTCATAGTTTTGAGGAAAAGATGTGCTCTTAAAATTAAAACTGATTTCTCCTGCATAATCTCAGCTTTCAACTACCTAGTTCTGGAAAATATAACTAACTTTATTGGAAAGAGCTTTTAAGCTCCAAAAATCTCCTGCTAATGTGATTCTTAAAGGGCTTTAACAGTCAAGAAAAGATTTTAGGCTGTCAGAAAGCTTGCCAAATAGGGCTTAGTTTTTTATTACAATATACGTCCCCTTGAAGTTAAAAGTTAAAGACACCTAGACAAAATTATAAGAAAACCAATGATTATGATGTATATCATGTATTCCAATGCTGGATTTGGTGATAGAACAATGGGTAGGTGAGTTTAACATTCAGAAGAGTACTCCTGAGTCTGGTATATCCCATATGACAGAATCTGAGGACATTGCTAACCTCCACCTGAAGGTTAGCTTCTGCCTTTATAAATAATGAAATGGAAACTTGCAATTTATACAATGTAATATGAAACACAAGAAAAAAGATCTTGAGCTACATGTAGAGAAAAATTATCATCAAAATCATAACAGGATCTGCCTCAAGTATATTCTTATTTCTGTTTGATTAACGCTTCCGAAAATGTTATTCACAAATGAAAAAATACCTCAGCAAGTCCATCGTAGTTAACAGGTAAGACCTCTGCTGATGGGATTTTGCTAGCATCTGGAGTTATTGTCACATGATCGTCAGCTTTTAGCTTTATTGGGTTTCCAGTCGCATTGCAAACTTGAAGTTCTGCACCCATAGTGTCTAGCATAACCTGAAAATGATAGATTGAAATTTGATCATAACCAAAAAAATAATCAAAGTAATAATATAAATCAACATTGAAGAACTAGATCAATAAAGGAGATTAATCGTTATTCTCACATCAAGTAACTAATAAATATTGCTAGAACAGATACAAAATTTCAAAATGGAGACTTCAGCTCATGCACCTAAGAACAATAAGTTTCCCCAAAGTTTGACAGGTGAAGGTGTTGACAACCATTATCTAGGACAAACTGGTTAGAAACAACAATGGATCCACTAATATTCCCAATGAGTTACTCACTTCTAAGAAGCAAAACCAAACAAACCAAAAAAAAGGGGGGTCTATTCTAAATCAATCAGATATGTGACAGGAATCAAAGGGAGAATCTGGTTTTGATGATGTGAAGTGATAACTGGCTTACCCAACAGCCAAAGGAATATATTTTATTCATGCAAATTATGTCAAGAATAACATAAGAATCTAAAAGAAGTCGTCTTATCACTGGAATAAATTTCACATGGAAGTAATTTAGCGTTGAAAATTTATAAATTTAGTCCAAACTGAAATGCTCATGCCCCTCAAGAAGCAAAAGCAAACTAAGCATTCCAAGATGAATTAAATATGTTAGACTGGAAACTCCACTCTGCCACAAATTAATCATCCTTGAGACAATTGAAAATATAAAGAACGTATCATGGGGCTATGTGGGAGAAAATTTTCATAATTTTATTTATTTTTTAGAGTATAAATGAGGTTAATTGATGAAACACAAAATTAATGATTAGTGAAAAATAAATATTAAGTTTTTGCACACCTTACAAATTTCAATGGTGAGACTTTAGTGCTTTCTTCTAGATGATACTCCCAGAAAGCCTTAGTAAGATTCTTAGGTTCCCTATTTTTCTTCTTTATTTTCATTTTTAATATTTTATTTTCATTTTTTCTCCCTTATAATTTTGTTCATATTCCATTTTCCAAAATCCTGAAATATTGAAGCCTAACCCACCTGATTTGATTATAGACAACCATCTAAGGGTTATCCTACGCCATAAGAAAAGCAATGGAGTTCACCATTAAAAATCCCAAGGTATGCAAGAAGTTAATATTATTTGATCACCAATCATTAATCTCGTTTTACATATTTACAGGTTTTGAAAACCCCCAAAAACCCAATAACATCATGAAAAAACCCCTAAAAGACTTATTTTTTTCCTAAAAATTTCAAATATTCTGAATAATAAAATTTTAAAATACACTTTCATTTTAGGAAACTTCTTGTAACTAAAGTTTCTAACAAAGAAGATATTCTAGATTCTAAAAAAAAGACTCAAATAAAAATTTCCAAAAAAAAGACACTACAGAAAATAGAAGGGAAATAAAAGGATTTATCTTCCTAAGTTAACTCAATTGCAGTACCAATTTGTAGAGTGAGAAAATTCTTTAATCTATTACTTACAGCACATAGCTTCTTGACATTTTTCACAGCTATCCTCAAATTTTCAAGAGTCTCCTGGTGGTAATCCCCATCTAGCCACGAGAAATCAAACCGTGCAACTGGCAGAATAAAAAACAAATGGGAATATTAACCTATGATCGGAAATGCATACAAAAAATCATATATGCAGAATACCTGACATTCCTGCCTGTAGACATGCCTCAATTGTTTCAACTGAACGCGACCTTGGTCCAAGTGTTCCAACAATTTTGGTCAGTAATGGTATAGAGCTCTGCAAGGCACTTCAAACAGCATTAACACAGAAGTCCAGTAACATGAAAATCCCATTTATGAATGGGCACTGCTATTGGCTTCACACCCTTCCATCCAAGTATCTGTTTTATTTTACTTCATTTTACATTATTACAGTAACAATTGGAGCAAGGGGAAGATAAGAATGGAGTGCAAATATAGCACACCCTTCATGGATAAAAAAATCAAGGGCAACTCATTAAGGATCAGCCAATAACTGATGATGGCAAGAGATTTGTGCCCAACAACTTAAAAATTCAAATTAGACAGTGAATTTCCTTTACCATCAATAGATAAGGTACTGTTAAGCACCATATCTGAACCTCATTAGTGTTGACATTACTGAACATCTACGCTAATAATCATACGACAACCAAACTGTTAAAAAAAAAAAAAAAACCCTCTCAAAACCACCCAAATTTTGCATGGCTAAACAGCCTTTCCAATGATTTTGGACGACAGCCCCAAATGATGAATGGTCGTGAGTTAGTTTTAGCACTTCTCATTTGCGATTTAGATTTCAGGTAATCATGCAACCGAAATTCCAGAGTAATTAATTGCAAAGAAAATGAGCACAAGGAAAAGAGTCCAGAGTGTAAAAATTACTTATAACTCCAGAAAGCAAGAAGTTTCTGAGTCTAAGACAAATAGTTAGTTGTCTTACTTGCTAAATTTGTAAGAAAAAAAGAACCAGTTTTTCTTAGAAGTGAAATAAATAAGGAAAGAAGACTTACGAACGTAGAAGGAGTAAGAACGGAGGAGAGGCGAACAGGCTCTTCAAACGCCAAATGTCCTCCTTGCATTGTGGAGAGCTGGAGAGAGAGAGAGGGGTTTTAGGCGGGTAAGTAGAAAGGAAGAAGGAAGAAGAAAGAAAGCAATTTGTGGATGGTTGTGCCTACTTTTCTTCTGGTTTACTGTACCAGTTATAAAGCCGCCAACTGGGTAGGTGGGATGTTCTTTAAAATTACCAAACAACACCTATTCCTTGAAACTCTTTATCAGAAAATCATGATTACCACCCAAATATTTTATTTTAATCATTGAATGTCAAAATATTAATCGGTTAATAATTCATTAGAGTCAAAATTTTGCTTAATCATTAAAAAAAATTCCAAGTATGAGAATATATGAATCAGATTTATGGGAACAACTTCTCTTAATAGTCAAATTTGCACAAAGCGCCCTTATCAAGTACCACCAACCATTGACCCATACTAGGAGTTTATGGATCTTTTTATTCACTCTTGACCCTTATTACTTGATGTGAGCTCAGCTCACGGACCGTATGAGACGGGGCCTAGACCTGTAGACCATGTCCCACAAACCAGATCTTATGGAGCTTGATCTCTACAACCCATTATTTTGGAAAGAATTTAATCTTAAAATATATATATAATTTGGGTGTTTGATAAATTTTTTAAAATATAAAAAATTAATTAAAATAATTTTTGAAAAATGATATATATATATATATATATTAAAATTTCACCTTTTTATTATAGAATATATCACAAAAAAACACTATCAAAACCTTTTTTTAGTTTATTTCCAAACATTATGAGATTTATTAAAAAATTGATATTTTTATCAAATGCCTAAACACCTAGAATATACATTAAAAGCAATAGGATTTACATGGAATATTGGGAAAGAGAGGTAGTGACTAGTGAGTACCAAGCAAGCAAGGGTGGATAGGCACATGATGGCCACGGCCAACCACCTTCCAGACAGAGACATCCCCGGATTGATAAGCAGCACCATCAATTTTGTGAGCCCACGGTCAAAGTCGTCACGTGCTCTGCTTGCTCTTGTCATGTGCGTAAATGATTTGGTACTCTCCCTCCAGTCTGAAAGATCTCCTGCCACTCAAACTATGCCTTTATTCTCATCTTGTCTACATGTTGGAATATTCAAAATCTGATAGATGAATTAGAGTTAAAATCACAAATAGCCAAACAAAATTCATCTAACTAATGTCAGTTAAATTAGTTATGCTAGTTGTCAATACTTAACAACTTTATCGATCCATTTCAAATGTATAAATAGACCTCACCTGTACATTTTTATATCATCTGAATGTAAGGAGAATTTCAGTTTCAATACACGTTTGAGTGCTCTTCTGTTTTCTCCTCTGCTTTCCTTACAATTCTGCATATCTTCACATGATATCAGAGCTTCATATTTTCCGCTGTTCTTGATCTTTCTTGATCTTTCCTGGTTGATTGTCACTTCACAATGACTGAGGAAGAACATGCTTCTATGGCTAACTCTCATTCATCAAATGGACCTATACAGAATCTTTCAGATGATTCATCCAGCTGCTATTACTTACATCCATCTGATAATCCTGGTGCACTTCTGGTTTCCGAGATATTCATTGGTGAGAATTATATTGCATGGAGTCGATCTATGTCAATTGCTCTAACAGTGAAAAATAAAATTGCATTTGTTGATGGTTCTTTGGTTCAACCGATCACTAATGATCCTCATCTTCATGTTGCTTGGCTAAGAGCCAATAATCTTGTCTTGTCTTGGCTAATGAATTCAATTGCCAAAGAAATCCGTGGTAGTCTTCTCTATTTCACAAATGCTTTTGATATCTGGGAGGAGCTGAAAATCAGATATCTCAGAAGTGATGGACCAAGGGTTTTCTACCTAGAAAAATCCTTAAGTTCCATTTCTCAAAATTCGAAATCTATCATTGAATATTTTAGTGAATTCAAGGCTTTATGGGATGAATACATTAGCTATCGTCCTATTCCCAGTTGCAGATGTGGGAACCTTAATTTTTGTTCTTGTAATATTTTGAAGGACTTGACTGATAGACAACAATCAGACTATGTAATGAAATTTCTTGTGGGGCTTCACGATTCTTATTCAGCAATTAGAAGTCAATTGCTACTGCAATCTCCTTTACCATCTATGAGCAAAGTTTTCTCCCTACTTTTACAAGAAGAGAGTCAAAGATCATTAACTAATGCAGTTGGCATTTCCATTGATTCACAAGCAATGGTTGTTGAACAATCATCAAGAATCGTTTCAACAAGTAATACTCAATTCACAAAGCAGAAAGGAAAGTCTGATGCAATCTGCTCTCATTGTGGTTATTCGGGTCACTTAGTTGATAAATGTTTTCAGCTAATTGGATATCCTCCTGGATGGAAAGGACCAAGAGGAAAAAGATTCAACTCTACACCAACTGCAGCCAAAAATTTTCAAAGATTGCCTACTGCAAATAATACTAATGTTTTGGAGCAAAATTCAAGTAATTCCAACATGATTTTTTCTTAAGAACAAATCCAAAATCTGCTTACTCTAGCAAACAGCCTTTCCAGCTCAAACACAAATTCTAATGCAACTACCAATGTTGCATCCACCTCAGGTAATTCATTTTTCTGCAATACAGTTTCTTCATCAAAGAACCAGTTTACTTGGATTCTTGATACAGGAGCAACAGATCATATGATATGTTCTCCCCTTCTATTTGACTCGATTGTTTTACCTAAAACATCTTCCAAAGTTCATTTACCAAATGGACAAACAGTTCCAATTATCTTCACTGGATCTGTAAAATTCTCACCTGATATTACTTTGCACAATGCTCTTTATGTTTCATCTTTCAATATCAATCTTGTTTCTGCATCAAGATTAACTAAAGATAATTCAATTGGATTATTTTTTCTTCAATCCAAATGTATCTTGCAGGACCTCAGCAAATGGAGGATGATTGGGCTTGCTGAAGTTCAATCTGGTTTATACCATCTTCAACAATTATCTGCTCAAACAAATAAAGAAATGATTTCTAGTTCAATTGGTTTACCTTCTAGTTCTTTAGTTGAGTCTTGTACTGTTAATTCTGATCTATGGCATTTTCGTTTAGACCATATTCCAAATGCAAAAATACAACTCATAAATAGTTCTGATTCTTCTGTAAAGGCTATTCATAACAAAGTTTGTGAGATCTGTCCATTAGCTAAACAAAAAAAGCTACCATTTCCTATATCAAATAGTCAATCAAATAAAGCTTTTCAATTGGTTCACACTGACATTTGGGGGCCTTTTTCCATTCCTTCATATTCTGGTTACAGATTCTTTCTAACTATTGTTGATGATTTCACAAGATTCACTTGGTTATTCTTAATGAAAACCAAAACAGAAACTCGAGCTATACTTACCAACTTTCTAGCTTATGTTCACACTCATTTCAACACTAATATTCAAACTCTTAGATCAGATAATGGTCAAGAATTTAATATGCCTACTTTCTATCAAGAACATGGCATTATTCATCAATTATCATGTGTTGAAACACCTGAACAAAATGGAAGGGTTGAAAGAAAACATCAACACCTATTGAATGTAGCTAGATCTCTCATGTTTCAATCAAAATTACCCTTATCCTATTGGACATATTGTGTATTAACAGCCACACATCTAATAAATCGTACTCCATCATACATTCTAAATAATCAAACACCATATCAGTTATTGTTTCAAAAGCCACCTAACTACAATTACTTCAAAGTCTTCGGTTATTTATGCTTTGCTAGTACAATCACAAACAATCGAGGCAAATTCCATCCAAGAGCAACAAAATGTATTTTTCTTGGTTATCCACCAAACATTAAAGGATACAAAGTTCTTGACTTAACAACTCTCAAAACTTTTGTTTCTCGGAATGTACTTTTTCATGAATCTACATTTCCCTCTATTCCAGACACAATTCACAAACATTTTGTTTTTCTAGATTTTCCCCAAATATATGAATCCAAATCCTACAAACCAAACAACAGGTTCTACAATTCATGCTAATAGTGATGCTAATAGTCTTAGAAGGTCTGAAAGAACTAAGCATTTACCTAAATACTTGCAGAATTACTATTGTGGTAATATGACTAAGATTGATTCAGCAACTCAAGCACCTTCAAGCTGCTCCTCATCTGGTAAGCCCTACTGCATATTCTCCTTTTTATCTGATTCCAGATTATCCTCCAAACACAAAGCCTTCATTTATGTTATTTCATCCACTTTTGAACCAAAAACTTACAAACAAGCTGTCTCAATTCCTCATTGGCAAACTGCCATGACTAATGAAATAAAAGCTCTTGAGCATAATAAAACTTGGGATCTTGCAATTTTACCTCCAAACAAAACTGCTATAAGTTGTAAGTGGGTATATCGAGTGAAATTTAAGGCGGATGGAAGTGTAGAAAGGTACAAAGCCAGGCTTGTAGCCAAGGGCTACACTCAACAAGAGGGGCTTGATTTTTTTGACACATACTTTCCTGTTGCAAAGATGACAACAGTTAGAGTGCTTCTTGCTATTGCAGCAACTAAACAATGGTATTTACATCAACTTGATGTAAATAATGCCTTCTTACATGGAGACTTAAATGAGGAGGTCTACATGCAATTGCCACCAGGTTTTTCAACACCAAATGACCCTCAGGTTTGTAAACTCAAAAAGAGTTTATATGGTTTGAGACAAACTTCGAGGCAGTGGTACTCAAAGTTGTCTTCATCTTTACTCAAGTTTGGTTTCAGTCAAGCAAAGACAGATTCAAGCCTTTTTATCAAACAAACATCAACTAGTTTCATTGCTCTATTAATCTATGTTGATGATGTTATAATAGCTTCAAATGATCTCAAGGAAATACATGCTGTGAAAAAGTTTCTCCATGAATCTTTTACTATAAAAGATTTAGGTGAACTGAAATATTTTTTAGGCATTGAAGTAGCTAGATCAGCAAAAGGTATTGTGTTGTCTCAACGAAAGTATGCTCTGGATGTATTGAAAGATAGTGGTTTCTCTGGCTCTAAACCAGTTGGTTTTCCTATGGAATCAAGTTTAAAACTTACTGCCAATGATTCAAGTCCTTTATTGTCTGATCCTGCATCATATAGAAGACTCATTGGTAGACTTCTTTACTTAACAATCACTAGACCTGACTTGGCATATGCAGTACAAGCTCTCAGCCAGTTTATGTCTAATCCTCATTCAACACATTTACAAGTTGCAAAAAGAGTTCTTCGATACATTAAGGCAACACCATGTCAAGGTTTATTCCTAAAGGCTTCATCTGATCTACATTTAAAGGCATATTCTGATAGTGATTGGGGTGGCTGCATTGACACTAGGCGAAGTGTTACTGGTTTCACAGTTTTCATAGGAGACTCTCTCATATCTTGGAAATCAAAGAAGCAACCTACTGTAAGTAGGTCCTCGGCAGAAGCTGAATACAGAGCTTTAGCCACTACAACTTGTGAGCTTCAATGGTTGGTTTATTTGTTGGCTGATTTGAATGTTAAGCATCCTCAACCAGCACTGATGTATACTGACAGCAAACCTGCTTCAGAAATAGCTTCCAACCCAGTACACCATGAACGAACAAAACATATACAGCTCGATTGCCATATAGTTAGAGAGAAATTGCAAGAGGGTTTGATCAAAATAATCCACATTCCTTCCAAGCATCAACTGGCGGATATATTGACCAAACCTCTCGGATGTCTCAATTTTCATCATCTTATCAGCAAGATGGGAATGATAAACATTCATTCTCATCTTGAGGGGGGGTGTTGGAATATCCAAAATCTGATAGATGAATTAGAGTTAAAATCACAAATAGCCAAACAAAATTCATCTAACTAATGTCAGTTAAATTAGTTATGCCAGTTGTCAATACTTAACAGCTTTATTGATCCATTTCAAGTATATAAATAGACCTCACTTGTACATTTTTATATCATCTGAATGTAAGGAGAATTTCAGTTTCAATACACGTTTGAGTGCTCCTCTGCTTTCCTTACAATTCTGCATATCTTCACACTACAGTCCGGCTTCAAGAAATCAGATGCCTTGTTTAGTAGCGCTGGGTCTCTCCCACCTGCCAGCACAAATCTCTGGCCTTTCCTGCGACATCTTTAAAAACCTGATAACAATGTTTAAGATAAAGATGAGCATACTCAATAAATGAATATTTTTTCTTAAGTACAGTGCACCACAATTTTTTATTTTATTTTTACTTTATGTTGCGTGTAAGCTTATCTCACCTTAAAGACTCACTATAAAATTCATAATGTCGCCACCCATAACAATTGTGACCGCCGTGTGACACATAATGTTGGCCATACTGGGTTGGAAACTAAAAAGCTATGGTCTCGTCATTGTGTCCCATCTAATAAAGCCCCAGACTTCGAAATTTAAAAATGACTTCCAAGTGACTACCTAGATTTTTAAGTGTGAATTGTCGAAAAATTTGATCAACCATTCGTCTATGGTGATTAACAAAATCTTTTTCCAAAAATTACGAAGCCACATTGAAGAAAATCGTAAAAAATAGAAACTGAAATTCTGCAAAATTCCCACTGAGATCACCCTAACATCTATCATGTCTTGAAAGACAGTAAAACATCTAGTTAGGCCATGTGCAAATCATATCTTCACTCAAGGCTGTAGTTTGATAATCATTGATTCCACCAATATTTGACTCTTACACATACCTTGCTTTAATTTCCAATGCAGGTTGCTGAGGCTGATGAAAAAAATAAAAAACCGCTGGAGGCTTGCTGCTAACGGAGAAGAGCAAGGAAAAGCCTTCCGTTGGCACGGCAAGCAATCAATCAGATCACAGTTCATGACTTTTAATCAGTACAAGGTTTATATGAGGTTTCATCTTCTGTTTATATAACAGGTGGTTGCAGTCTGGGCTGGCCATGTGGACAAGGAAGGTAACAGGAAACCACTAGCTGTGACCCCAGGAAATACAGTTCCGTACTCCAAGTATGCAGGGAACGACTTCAAGGGCAGTGATGGTTTGACTACATGGCTGTGAGGGCATCTGATACAAGGACAAATGCGACGGCTTCACCTAAGCAAGCAACCGAATGACGTCTGAGGAACTTTGTATCTTATGGGCGAAAGATTGAGTTTAAGTCCAATATAGTCCATTGGTAGAAAAAAATGGCAAGAATAGTGTCCATCTTTCAAACTAATCTTTTTACATTCACGTAATCTTTTTGCATTAACGTAAGTATCTACATGAATTTTTTTTTAAATGTGTAAAACCACGTAACTGTGATTTTAAAAGTTTAAAAAAATATCCTTAAAACTATAGTTTATAACTGTGGTTTACAATTTTCCTTAGAACCACCGTTGATGACTGTAGTTTTACAAGTATCAGAAATTATTTTTAATCCATCTATATTTTAATAACATTATGATTTTAATATTATTTTTAAAATATTTTTTACCATAATAACCATAAAACCACTTTTATTAAGGAATAACCTAAAATCATAATCATTGACATTAATTTTTATATGAAAATATAAAATTTTAAAATAATATAAATAATTTATTTAGTTATTTTAAAATTTTAAAATAATATGAAAAAATAATTTTCTTTAATTCATATGTGATAAAATTCATAAAACAAATAAATATTTTATTTACCATAAATATATAAATTTTTATGGGAATGTAGACAAAATTATTTTCTCAAAATTTCAAGGAAAATATGAAAAAATAAAGATAATATATATATAATTTTAAAACAGTTGTAAAGAAAAAATTTATTAAGGATAATTTGTAAATAAAAATAATTTTAAACTGACAATGAAAAATTGTAAAATATTTTTCCCACTCCAAAAAGAACTTTAAGAAAATCTAGTACATCGTAAAGAAATTTTGGTACATCCATAATTTACACTAAAATTAAAAATAAAAAAGCAAAGTTTTAAAATCTCATATTTTTTTAGTTGATGTATGTTTACATGAGTTCCCCTTAAAGATATTTATGAAACCCCATAGTTAGTAGTTGTGGTTTTAAAAAAAATTTGTAAAACCACAGTCTATGACAGTGATTTTTAAGGATATTTTTAAAATTTCTTATAATTTTTCATAANAATATTTTTCCCACTCCAAAAAGAACTTTAAGAAAATCTAGTACATCGTAAAGAAATTTTGGTACATCCATAATTTACACTAAAATTAAAAATAAAGCAAAGTTTTAAAAATCTCATATTTTTTAGTTGATGTATGTTTACATGAGTTCCCCTTAAAGATATTTATGAAACCCCATAGTTAGTAGTTGTGGTTTTAAAAAAATTTGTAAAACCACAGTCTATGACAGTGATTTTTAAGGATATTTTTAAAATTTCTTATAATTTTTCATTGTCGGTTTAAATTTTTTTTACAAATTATCCTTAATAAATTTTTTCTTTACGACTGTTTTAAAATTATATATATATTATCTTTATTTTTTCATATTTTCCTTGAAATTTTCAGAAAATAATTTTGTCTACATTCCCATAAAAATTTATTATATTTATGATAAATAAAATATTTATTTGTTTATGAAATTTATCATATATTAATTAAAGAAATTATTTTTTCATATTATTTTAAAATTTTAAAATAATTAAATAAATTATTTATATTATTTTAAAATTTTATATTTTCATAAAAAATTATATTAATAATTATGATTTTAGGTTACTCCTTAATAATGGTGGTTTATGGTTATTATGATAAAAAATATTTTAAAAATAATAGTAAAATCATAATATTATTAAAACATGAATAAACTAAAAATAATTTTAAAATCATAGTTACTAACTATAGTTATAAAGAAAATTGTAAAACCACAATCACAAACTGTGGTTTTAAGAATATTTATAAAACTTTTAAAACCACAGTCACCAGTGGTTTTCACACTTAAAAAAAAATCCATATAGATGCTTACATGAATGCAAAAAGATAAGCACTATTCTTGCCATTTTTTTTCTACCAATGGATTATTTTGAACTTATACTCCGAAAGATTATTCTGAAGAAAATCCCATCAAGGCATCAACTGATCTCCTAAACAAGGTTGTAACTGTATTCAAGAGAACTCAAAAGTGGTGCAGACAGATAAGCAGCAGCAACAGCAGAATTCAGTTACAGCAGGTAAAATTGGGTGCCTGGTAGTCATGGTTTCAGCTAGAACATAATATATAAACATGATTCTTTGTAAGTGATACGTCTGTTTAGCCTTAACCAAAGCAAAAGGGCTGTATCATACATCATCTGCTTTATGTCCCTGCGCCTGCTGGGTCTTCCTGAAATACCCCTGCACAGAGGCAACCAACTGCAACAAAAGCATATGCAGATGCCAGCATGAAAAAACTAGGGAAGCTGTACTCATTTTTTTTTTTATTGTATTAACAAACTGAAAAATAATTCCAACCTCCTATTTCAGTTTTTTTCTCTGTATATTTACAACACCTGTTCAAAGTTTAAAAAAAAATCATACATAGTTTGAAATATATGAAATAATTATTTCAACATAATTCCTTTTTGTTGGAATTAAGCAGCTCCAAAAAGAAAAACTCCAAGGTTTTCGTATTACACTGGAATCAATCGACATTTATAATTCCAGCACTGTTGGTCAATCTCTTGACCTGCAAATTCTAAACATTTCCAGAGGTTTGTCATTCAATTTCTCATACTACAACCAAAATATTACAGATCTGGAGATGCTCAACTACAAAGGAAACTTCCTGCTTTACTTTCAACAAATACAAAAAGCAAAACAAAGAAGTGATTGTAATAATTCTCCCTCTTCCTTCTACCTGCACAATCATAGAAATCTGTTAATGTTTAAAGCCTGATGATCATAACTACAAGTTGCACAACATTTGGTTTAGAGTTTTTAAAGCCATGATAACAATTACAAGGGAATGCAATTCAAGTTCTGAGACTAACTTTCCTGTCAAATAACCAGACCACCCAACATCAAATAGTCTTTTATGATGTGAATATAACGCACAAGGCCTTTTTTTTTTGATAGGTAAGTAGAGCTTGTATTAGAAGCGCCTTAGAAATGGCGAAAACAGTACACATCAAGTATACAATCAGAACGCCAAAAAAACAATACAGCGCATAAGGCTTTGTCTCAATCAAAATCATCTCCTCCTAATTTGGAAAAACATATCCAATTTGGGAAAAAAAATCTGAATTTCAGTAGCATGCATGAGAGAAAATCTTGAATATAAATATTCAAACCCCCTATAATGTGTGCAAGTGAAAGGAAACAAGCACATATCTTATATTTAATGGTAATAGGCCTCAGCAATCAATGTCATAAATACTAGGACGTTCTTCTGACTGGACAATGTGATCTTCTTATCGTCATTTACTGTGAGAATTTTCATAGTGTGAAATACAAGGCTTTCTATCAGATGATACAGAATAATCTCGTGACAGTAATTGAGCAAAACAGTAATATATAAGAAGCCAATTCAGTACTCTACCCAGTGCTACCATACAGGTACAATTTTCTGAGTTATCATGCTCTAGAGCACGTAACTGCTGTTAAGATGGTATGACACATGCAAACCTCTCCACATAATGGCCACTCATGGCAATAATAAATGGAACTAATGGGAATCTGCTAACTCAGCTACATGCAAACCCAATGTTAGGGCCATGGATAATAACAACCCCCATTTTCTACTGAAAACCCACTATTGGAGTAGTATTGCCAGATTATTCCGTGATAGATTCAATGCAGGTAACAATAACATGAAATGAATATAAATTTTCATACCTTTAAACTGACCTAAGATTTCTTCTTGTGGACATGGACGTGGAAGTGTCCCTCTTTTGATCTTTCATGTTGGTTTTTTTTCCTCTTGACTTGGAGGAACCTAAAAATGGCAGCACATTATTCAAGTCTCTGTTTTCAAAATTATGCTGAAGTCACAAGACAGAACGCTTTAGAGCTTGAAGCCTAAACTACCTCTTAGATGAACTTTTGCTGATTGAATTTCGCTTTCACCTTGTTCTGATTCAATCACTTCACTGGACACATCAGAATATTCTTCTACCTTTGAAGTTCTTGATTTTGATACATCATTCAGAGACTGGGTCATGCCTTTCAAGGATGGATCAATGACTTCTCCATCTGTCAAATATCAGGCATCTCTAGATGTTTATTAAGTCAGAAATTTGAAATCTATGCAGTGGCCAAATAATGTCGTACCATTCATTCAAGAAAAGATTAGCAAACAAGATGGCACATAACTACTACCGTCATTGATGTTTAACACTTCAGCTTACCAACTAGTAGAACATTTTACTTATGGTGTGCACGGATGTCCAATTAAATTATGTGATTACTAACTTTCAGTAGCACTTGCAGATACAGATCCACCAGCATAAGTGGGGTATTAAAGAATGGAAGCTATTACATACTTGAAAATAGAAATAATTCACAGTTCTGACATACTACTGCCTTTCATGATGCTGGTAGAAGTTTCCAGTAATGACCCCAGTCACACCAATGGACAGTACCACAAGAAACATATGAAAAAGGTTGAATAATTCAATTTTATTTGAATTCCCCAATATGCCTTATATATATTATAGCTACCTAATATTTCAACCATGTGCCTTGATAAAATTAATACAGGAATCTTGGTCCAAACACAAATAATAACAAACTCCCATAATTATTAAAATAAAATAAAATAAAATAAAAAAGAAGAAGAAGTGGACCACCTGAGCAACTTATAAAGGGCTCAACATCAATAAGAAACCATTAAGTTGACATAATAAAAAAACAACAAATCCACAAATGTTTAAACCAGCTCAACAATGATATGAATTATTTAGCCTTGTTATATCTCTACATGCATGAGCCCAGGACACGAGTCAGGACCAGCACTGTGCAGCTTTCGTGTTTCTAGGTGTTCATTTCTGATAAAACAGTGTACAACAGGAAATCCAGGCCACAAATAAAGTCCTAACAAAAAGCTATTGGCAAATAGCTTGCTAGAAATGTTCAAGAAGGCTTAAGGAACAACTCAAGTGACTGTAGAATCATAAAGCATATTGAATCAAGCAAAAGACTAATGCACCTACCTTCAACAACATCAGCCTCTTGACATTCTTCTACAGTGCTCCCATCTACCATAAGACTTTCCAAGCTACCAACTTTCTGTTGATGTACTTGGGCATTTCTTGCAGTAACCTCTTGTTCCTTCCGTTCCACATGGAATTTATTAAGCTTCTCCTCAAACTCCTCGATGCAAGACTTCAGTTCCGGTTTTGCAAACTTCTTACTCTGATTATATTCAGTGTGTAAAAACACTTATTGTTAAAGATTCAACTGCAAATGTGGTAACACAAGAACAACAAATTAATACCTTGCTAATTATGTTTTTGAAATGGTCCATCACAGAATCCTCAGATAGGGCATGCTCATATGTTTTGAATGACTCCATGAGCTTTTTCATGCCCTTTTCAGTGAATGCCAGCTGAGACAGGCAATATGATACATATTCCCATTGTCTAACATCTGCAGCAGAAGAGGAGTCTTCAATGTATCCAAAAACTTCACTAGAGTAGATGAATTACAGTGATACTATAAAGAATACCTGTGACTCCACTAAACCGATTGCAAAGCTTTTCAACCAGAGCTTCCATTTGTTTGTCCTAGAGAAATTCAAAATAAAACATGACTTGTTGTCAAGAATAAATGCTTGCTTTAACTTAAACAATCTATACCTTCTTAATAGAACCTATTAAGAACTGCATGATATTGCAGAATGACTCCCTCTTCAAATTCCGGTTACATAATTTGCCAAGGATATCCGGAAGTAGATTATATATTGGATTGCTTCCTGTAGTCAAGATTAAGATTAGGCAATTCCAATATTTATTTAACACAAGAAAAGTAGAGTAGTCATCCATACAAGGATACCAGTTGTGCATCAGAAATTACCTTTCTTAGACAATTCATGAAAGAAAAGTTTGGCCAGTTTTGAAATTCTTTCATCTTCATCTTCTAATCTCATGGCCATTTCATTTATATAACCTTTAACCTGGTCAACCAATGTCACCATATGACAACACAACACTAGTAAAAAAATAAAAGAAGCATAAAGTTGTTGGTCAGGACATTCAAACCTTCATCATATCATTTAATATGAGATGAGAAAGAACCAAAACAGCATTTTTTCTGACAGACACTGACGAATCCTGTAACCGAGCATACATGTTTTCGGTCCATGGCTCTAACAGATTAGGGAAACGAACTGCTAAATCACCAAGCACTATAGTACAATTGGAACGAACAGTTTCTGATGGTGCATTCTCCACAACAGTGAAGAGAAGCTGGAGATTTGCTTCACTACAAAGTCATTAAATTTGAACCTTATAAGATGTTAGGGAAAGAGAGAGAGAGAGGGGTGTGGGGGAGAGGAGGGACATCTCACCAAAAATTGGCATCAATAATCATAAATCGACATAGTGCAAGCATTCCAGATGCCTGTAGTTCTGGATACTGGAAAGAATAGAAAGGTTCTCAGTTTGTAAGCATTAAGACCATCAAAAAGAAAACAAATCATTGCATGTTCACAAAGCATCTAATAGGATGTTTTTATTCTAATATTTAAAGGAATTTTGTCAAATTTTATAAAGATCTAATCTAAATTTCCAAAATTCAAGCCAGTGACAGGCTGAAAGCTTCAATGCCTCCATCATTAAGGACAAGATTATTCAAATTTTAAGGTTTTTGCAAATTCCATGTGCCATTTAAACAAATATTCAAGGAATGTGAGGGCATAGACAAGCTGTGAGAAGTGAGCAGCAAAAACAACACCTTTTGCATTAAACTAAAATTTCTACAAAGCTTCGACAGGAAAGGTGCACAGTGGCCAATCAAATTCTTCTCAGCAGAACCACCAGAAATAATTTCTTTCTCTGCCCTTTCGGAAAGTGAATCAAGTATAGCATCTTCAGATGCAGCAAGACCTAACTCAGCATTGATACCATTCTCCTGCAAAGCACCATCAAAGGAAGTGGAATCAGTAAAAAGAGGTTCTGGTGAAGAAAAATTAATCAATTAAATAACATCTGAACTCCCATTTTACCTTAACCGCATCAGCAGGTGCCATGCCATTAGGAACATACTGGCTCTCAGCATCTATCTTATCTTTCTTTGCCTTCTGTTTCTGGATCCTTCGGACACATGACTCAATATACGTCAATTGGTTCATGGCAACATGGCTTACTATAAATAAATATCTACTAAGTTTTGTGACTTGAACAGTTGAAAGGACACTGCTGCCACCATTTTCAATGTCATTTTGCAACTCATCTCCTCCACCACAATCAAATACAGAACTAAGAGACTTTTGCACCAGGTCAGAAGCTAAGGTTTCAGGAGTTGGATGAATTACATAAATAGCACCAATAGCTTTATCGGCAGCAGCATACCATATGTTTTCTGGCAACCAAAAACTGGTGATTAAGCTTTCCAGAATACCAAATATCCGGGTTCCATTACTAGACAGTAGTTTTTTCTTGTCCGCTTCAGACAACCTCTGAAGGGCAACGCATGCGGTTCTGGCAAGCAAAGGTTCCACTTTTGCCCAACGACCAAACCCTATGTCTATGATGTCCTGTAAGTGTGAAACAAGAATCCCATGGGATAATTTTGCTGCCATGCAAAGGACAGATAAAGCACCCCGGCTTTGCTCTGCAGTGGTTCCGCTAACATTAAAGCAAAAGAAATCCCATAGTGCTGAAATCTGCACAAAAAAATTAAAACTCTGAAGCATTTGCCTTCCAATGAGGAAAGAACAAATTTGATGACAAATTCAATTTGTAGCTTCATAAACATCATGATATTCATAGGAGCTGGGTAATGTTTTAAAACCTATGTGATGATTCTCTAATACACACAGTCAAGAGAGTCAGCTTGATTTTCTCAACTTTTCAAGTTACTACCTATGGAATAAAACTCAACCCATGCTCACCTCATTGAAAACTTTCAAATTATTTACACAAGATATATAGGAACATACCATGCTGGTAGATATATCACCCTTGGACACCAAAGCACCAACTATGAACTCCAGGGCTGCAAGATCTCCAATATTTGAATCTATGGCAAGATTCAAAAGATTTTTGGCAGTCTCCATGGAACTTTTCCTTATATATATTGTAACAAACGCATTCTCTACAGCTTCATAAGTGGATTTGTCCTGAGAAAATACCTGTAGACAACCAGCACATTAGGACACTATTAAATCTAAAATGTCTATCAAACAAAGCTGTAACTTTAAGTTGTATCCCTATTTCCAAAGCATGAACAAAATAGAAATATTACCAGTGGTAACATCTTCCGGAGGCAGGCTTCTGAGCCATCAACTTGGAACTGTTTGCACCGCATCAATAAGAGAATTGTGTTCTCTACGTCAGTAGCAGAAGATGAAGCCATCAGTTGAACAAGGGTGGGCATTGTTGCAGAAACACACTTAGAAAATCTCAAGCCAGCCTCAAGTGATGCAACCAGGGCCCTGGTCTGCTCCAAATTCCCAACATCTGGCACAGGACTATCATTCTCAACAATTCCTTCTGCTGTATGGGGCAAACAGCTATCAGTTAAACTATCTTGCTGCCCCTTGGCCACCTGGCCCACCTCTTCCTCATTACACTGTCAACTTCACCATCTCCATTGCAGGTATCACCATCAGAGGGTAGCCCATCTAAAACACTCTCTGAAGCCAGATTTGGTTGAAGTTCATTCAACTTCTTCTTGTACTGCTCTAAGGTTGCTTCAAAAGAAGCTATTCGAAGTTGTGGCCCAAAAGGGTTATGCTGCAGCATCATGATAAGTAAATTCAGAGCAGATTTTCTTACAATTGCACTCTTATCCTCCAACCTCCCTGCAGCAACTGCAGCAACCTCATTCCACATGCCAATTGAAACAGAATGTTCTTCACATAGTTCACCCCAAACCTGAAGAACCCGACTCCTGGTATAAGCTGAAACATCTCGACATCGCTCCAGCAATATTTCCAGCATGGCTTGCTTGGTTCGAAGCTGAATAGATTTTGAACTTACTTCACCCTCAACATTCTTAAAGGCTTTCATAACCAACTTCCCCAACACACCAACAAGAGCATTCCTTATCTTATAAGATTCTCCGCCAAAGTGAGGGACCAAGAGACCAATGTTGGTTGAAATCAACTTTGGGAGCCTGTCAGCGAGCTCCACAAGAAAGCGTCCTATATTTTCAGCCCCAACAGTGTCTTTCACGTAGTCTTTTGGGTTGGTCCTTCCAATCTCTCGGATAAGAGAACTGGCCAAACTTCCATCAGCATATTTCTTCTCAGCACTGGCAACTGCATCAGCCATAGGGGTGATAACAAAATCATGCTTGTGCATCAGGTGTAAAATTGATGCACATGATTGCGCCATGTAGTGATACTTGGTAGCACATGTCCCAATTATACGACAGAGAGCATCTTTTGTCTCTGAATCTTTCAACAGTATTGCGTTCTCAAACATAGAGAATACATTCCTACAAAATCCAAAACAGGAGATTTGAATTAAACTTACAAGGATAAACATGCAAAATCATATTAAAATAAATCAACGTAATTACCCAACTTACTTTACAATGAAAGATAAGTAATTTTCATCGGGGTCTGATGACCCAAAGAGCAATGGAAGGTTGATCTCTAGTGAATTAGCTATTAAGTTGAGTATCCGACCCCTCTGTGGTTCCCAATTCCATGAGTGTATAGGTTGTTTCTTCCTACTACTCAGTGTTGCCTAAATCCATGAATAACAAAGCAGTTAACTAAAGTAGCAGGGGTGTCCCAATAAGACACACTTACGCACATAAAAAGGAAGATTACCTTGGACTTGTTGACACCAATATTAGACTCCTCAATGAGGATGATGTTGAGGAGGAAAAATGTATAAATTTTAAAAGCATTCCGATGTGAGGCCACCCGGTCAAGTATTGGTACATCCTCAGCATGATCTTGAGAAACTCGCGATAGTGAATCCACATTTGGAAGAAGAACACTGAGATTGGACCTAAGACTCTCTACAAGATTTAATTTACAAGATGGGGTGAGAGTTGAGAAACCTTTGATTAACGAATACACACGGTCAAACACGTCTTGCTCTTCAACACAGAAAAGCTCTTTATCAGAGAGATCAAATGAAACACCTGTTTGCATAAGAAGAAATACAGATTGAAATCATAAAAATATGGTTAATGTGCAGAGAAAAACTAACCTCATTTTCTTTGCTAAGAAAAATGACTAAACAAAATAAATAGAAATTTGAATCTGACTTAGAAAGAAAGTGAAAACTCTCCCTAAGTGAAATAGTTGAAATTCGGAGCACTTAAGGGGAAAGTTTGTTCTCTCAGGTTCCAAATAAATAAATGAAAATGAAATATTCAAATGTTTGATTTCTTTGCTTTTCTTCTAATTCTCGTAGTTGAGATTCTGTTAGGGTTTTGATCAATTGCTGACTGGAAAAATTACCGTTCAAAAGAAAACTGAATATAAATTGAGAACCAAAAATTTACCCCACTTATTTGGATGCCATGAAAATTTAGGGAAAAAAAAAACAGCAGAATCTCGTGCTTTGCATGTTTCAATCACCGCAAAATGAAGGAAAAAAATCCAACCAGACAATGTCCACATTGTCCAAGGATTTTCTTGATTTCTCAATTTCCAAAACCATTGAAAATTCTTAATGTCCTTAATTTTTCTGTACTTTATCAACAACCAACCTGGTTTTAATTGTAGGGTTCTGTGGAAGAAAACTTACCTCTGACGAATTCTTCAAGTTCAGAGGAACGAAGAGAGGAGATGTCGATCGGATTTTGAGCACAGAGACGTCCGTCATGGCTTTCGTTTTCTAGGGCTTGAAGATTTGGTGGAAAAATGAAGGAAGGAGCCATGGGAGTTGGAGAGAGCACTCAGAAGAGATACTCGTTTTGGCTTCTCGATTTCTGGATTTCACCTTTCCAGGATGTTTAAAATCGTGAAGCGGGAACATATAGATATAAAAAGTAGGGGCGGTTGCTAATCTCCATTTTTTCAAATGACGATAATACCCTTATCTCCAGCTGGACTGCGTAGGCTGTAGGGAGCTTTTATCCAGTGTAAACGGGCTGAGCCCATCATCGGCCCACTACTTCACTACCGTTTTTCATGGAACTTCCGCCTTACCCGTTCTGATCTTGGCACGTCAAAAGGGTCCCACTTGAGATGAATCCAGTGATGACTGATGACATGGCAAGATCAGAGGTGATGTTCTGGGAAGGAGTGGAAACTAAACTCCAAGAGAGGCACCTTCAAAAACCCTCCTTGATGAGTATCAAAGAAGCTAAATAAAGAAAGAAAAGGCACAGAAAGAAGCCGAAAAAATATATGAAATTCGTATAGATTTGATGTTGGAATGAATCACAAAACAATTTTTGGGTTTTGTTGATTTGGTCAGAAAGATTTAGAGACAGCATGGCAATGCCGTGGGGGATGACTCTGTGGATGGCAAAGATCGTGTGGGTGGTACTGAGTGGGTGGGTCTCATCGTGCTTGACTGTAGCCGATGACATTGCTAGCTCTCTCCGGACTGGTGATATTGGTCCTTTCCATGTTGGCTGAGTCAATTTCACAATCAGTGCAGCGAGCCCTCTGGTTTGTCTTATGAAACTTGGTAGTTGATTTCTTTAGGTATGTTGAATTGCCTGATTTCTTGATTGCTTGATTGCTTGACTGCTTTATGTTGATTATTAGAATACTCAATTGGGATCGTTTTGTTGTTTGTTGGATTGGTGTTTATTTTAAGAATTTAATGGTTAATGTTTGATCATTTTTTATTTTGCTCCAATCCAGATGCTTTGTGTATTTTTTGTTCTTCCTTTTATTTTATTTTATTTTTTTAATTTCTGATACGGGTTGGATCTCATATATCCCTGATTTGCTATATGAGTGCTTAATAAATCAGGAATTGTAACTGCAACGGTCACTTGAATCATAGCCATGAGACAGAGTGACAGATACCATTTTTGTGGGTCACCTAACTATTTATTAAGATTAATCATTTGATTTAGAAAAATTCAATCTACCGTTGAGCGCACATTAAATGATCAAATTTGAGCCAACGCCAATCTTGGAGCCAGTTCAGGATTTGCAGTTGGAGCTATGGATTCTTTCCTTGTTTCAGGGGTCTTGTTAGGGAAGGTATAGTAGTGTATGTTTTCAGGTGGATGGAAAATTTACTATCAAGTCCTATTACACTGTTTTCTACAGGGTGGGGTGAGGATTTCCTTGGAAAGAGATTTAGCATATTGCAGTTCCGCAGAAAGTTTGTTTCTTTATGCAGATTTAACCTGTTTCGCATTAAGGGGTTACGTTAATACCAAGTCCTGACAGTTGGTATGTGTAAGGAAGTGATGAAGAGTGTAGATCATCTTTTCCCGCCTAGTGGATTAGGAAGTGTATTCTATCTGTCACTTTCTGCTTGGCAGGCAGTGATCCTTCAAAAAACTTGTTATTGGCTTGTGTTGGTGATTTTTGTATATGTCCCTTCCTGTGGGGTTTCATAAATTTTGGCACACTGCTGTAGCACTCATTTTACTCACTAAAAAAAGGGCTGTCATAGAAGGTTTATTTGAAGGAAGAAGCAGGGAATTTGAATAGCACCCCCATGTTTGCTTGGTTTGGATAAGAAAAGTGAAAGAACCTTTGAAAGCCTTGAGTGGCTAGTGGAACATCCTGCCATTACTTGGCTTGCACTCATGAAGTATACCGTACTTCAAGATCAAGGTCACGGCTGCAGATGCAGATGTAGTTGCTATATAACTTCATTGGGTTTAGTGGACATTATGCCTGGGACCACACCAAAGTTGTGCATTGTTTTTATTAGGCTGATAAATTTCTAGAATCTCACCAACATGAATGTTTTGATCCCATAATTCTCATATATTACTGATTTTGTTTTTTCTATTTTCTTGAGCTAAATTTTACGTAACCTACTAGAAGTTGAAGAGGGTTATCCCAAGGTTTCTGGGAAAATCACCGGTGGCACAGAGCCTTGCATTAGGTAACTTTTATGCACACCTGCTTGCTATATGAATAACCGAGCATTCCTGGTATTTGTGGATTTGATGTGCCATTTTAAGCATTAAAAGTTGCCTACAGGTGCTATGACCCTGTTGATATAGGTCGCTTGCAATATAGGGGATTCCATATTGTCTTTCATTCTCCTGGTTCTAATGTTCTATGTCAAAACTTGTTTCTTCTCCAAAAGAAAAAGTGTCTAGTGCACTCTATCATGAGGTCAACATGTGGCCTAGTCAGGCCAAATTCAGGGCAATCAACTTGTTCTGAAGTTTATTTGGGACCCTAAACAAGCCTTTCTTAAACATGCATGCAAAAATGAAGAATCATTCTAAATAGACATGGTAAAAGTTTGGCTATATTTGGATGATACTTACATGATGTCCAATTCAAAGTTGGCACCTAAAGGAGCATCTATGGAGATATAATTTTTGTAGCTGTGGGCACTTTAACCCATTGCAGTAGGTTATAAAGGAAACCTCTGAAGTAGGCCACTGCTTGTTTGAAGTCTTTCTTTAGGTTGGTTGAGGTGAGGTGACTCTTTTGAATTTTAGATGATGAATCACCATCTCTCCCCAGCTTCCTCCTAGCAACCCACCCCCTGAGATCCATAATTTTCCATACGATTCTTCAACGTGGAAAAATATCCTCCTTTTGATTTACATTCACTTGGTTTTGTCACTTCCATTCATTTTTGGGATTTTTGAATGCTCCCAATGTTTTTATCAGTAATTCCTTAATTTCTAATTATTTCAAGGCTGACCATGTGTCTGATAAAAAACAGGAGTAAAGGAGTGATCGTAATTGATATGCTGTGTCCTATTTTAGTTTTCTTTGTTAAAAATTTTGAGTTGCGTACTGCAGGGTAGTCTTCCTACTCAACTTTTGCACAAACTATAGGATATTGCCTAATCCTAAGTTAACTAAGAAACTCAAGAAAATTTGTGTTGATTTAGTTTGAAAGCCAGAGTAATTGTAAAGTTTCAATTTCTTTGTTTTACTTCAATTTATCAGCAATATGTGGTATGCATGAGAATAGGAATGGTCTCCCTGGGAAAAAGCACCCCAGACCCTTGCAATTTTCTATCTTCTACATTACTGGTATGGAATAACAACTCTAGTTTTATCACCCTGCAGCATGATCAGCGTGCGAAACACAACATGGAGTAAGCTCTACATGGGACCTGGAAATCCAGAGCCATCTCTAATTCTAGTTTGGATCAGCAAATGGGCTCTTGAACTGCTGGTTCATATTATATCAATGTCATAAGAAAACAGCCTGGTTGTCTTTAAAGCTTGGTTTTCTTTCAGTTGATTGAGCAATGGGAGTGACGCTGTTGACAGAATTGTATAGCAAAGATGTATTATACTGTTATTGATGTACTCAAATTTGGTGGCTACGAAATCTACTTGATCTTGTTTCGGTTTTCATCCTGCTTACTACTCCAGCAATTTCCAGTCACTCCGTCCTCTAAAGCCTAATTGAAGTTGGAAGTTTTTAGAAGGCTTTGCCCATTACAAATGGAATGTACAATTAGCCTAGTTTAGTGCAATGGAATGCCGTTTTTTTCCTCTGGAGTTTGATAAAACGATCAAATATAAGGCTATACATTGGCATGACCAAGTGAATTAGTGTGACCCTTATTTTTATTTATTATAAATATTATAAGATCATGACAGGTACCAAAGTCGGAGCATATCAAACTTCCATGGTAAGCTATTAAATGTGATCTATATGAAAATACAAACAAACAAATGAAATCATTTTATGATTGATTATTACTTGTGCCCTTACAACAGATGGCAATTATGACAAAGAAATCACATGAATTACATGAGTGAGAGTTTGAAGTCGGAAAAAAGCCAAGGCCCTAGACCTTTCTGAGTTCGACTATCATAGATACTACTCCCTAGTTTGTTAAACAATATCGTTTTAAGGCACCTGGAAAGAAACGGCACCGTTTTCGGCCCTTCTGCTATACTTGACCGTTGCCTGTCCTTATATTATTTTCCTAGCTTTGATTAGTTGATTTTCAAGCAAAGGCTGAAATGTTGGCACTTTCTCGAGTGGCAGACGTTGGCAATTTTACCAGAATACCCTTTTTGATTTGTGTTCAAATCACTATTCCCGCCCTAATCAATCTCAAGCTTCTGCGGATACCCGGATTTAATCTTTACCACTCCATCAATGATTACAGAACTGCCAAAATCTCGATACCCAGAAAAGATTTCACGGTTGATGGAAATGTGGCACGGTGTAATTGGATGATCACCAACCTCAGCAAAGATGGACGAATTATGGAAGCACGAAGACTGTTCGATGAAATGCGTGTCCCGGATGTGATTACTTGGACAACTGTGATATCAGGTTATATCAAATGTGGAATGATTGAAGAAGCGAGGAGGCTGTTTGATAGAGTCGATGCGAAGAAGAATGTGGTTACCTGGACAGCTATGGTTGGTGGGTATATAAGGTCGAATAAGATTTCCGATGCGGAGAAGTTGTTTAATGAGATGCCTAACAAGAATGTGGTTTCTTGGAACACTATGATTGATGGGTATGCCCAAAATGGTCGAATTGATTCGGCTATGTACCTTTTTGAGGAAATGCCGGAGAGGAATGTGGTTTCTTGGAACACGGTTATGTCTATGCTGGCTCAGTGTGGGAGAATTGAGGAGGCACGGAGGCTCTTTGATCGGATGCCTGAAAGGGACGTGATTTCTTGGACTGCCATGATTGCTGGGTTGTCAAAAAATGGGAGGATCGATGAAGCTAGGCTGCTTTTTGACAGAATGCCAGAGCGCAATGTGGTTTCATGGAATGCGATGATTACAGGTTATGCCCAGAACTTGAGATTGGATGAAGCTCTTGATTTGTTTGAGAGGATGCCCGAGAGGGATCTTCCTTCATGGAATACAATGATCACAGGTCTTATTCAGAATGGGGATCTAAGGAGAGCAAGGAAGTTGTTCAATGAAATGCCTAAAAAAAATGTCATCTCTTGGACTACTATGATCACTGGCTGTGTCCAAGAAGGAGAGAGTGAAGAAGCCTTAAAAATATTTTCAAGGATGCTGTCAACGAATGGGGCAAAGCCTAATCAAGGAACTTTTGTGAGTGTTTTGGGTGCTTGTAGTAACTTAGCTGGTCTTGGTGAGGGACAACAGGTTCATCAGATAATAAGTAAAACTGTCTATCAAGATAGCACATTTGTGGTATCGGCGCTCATAAACATGTATTCAAAATGTGGAGAGTTGGGGACTGCTAGGAAGATGTTTGATGATGGGATGACTAGCCAGAGGGATTTGGTTTCTTGGAATGGTATAATTGCAGCTTATGCCCATCATGGATATGGTAAGGAAGCTATCAACTTTTTCAAAGAAATGCGAAAATCCGGGTTCAAACCTGATGATGTCACCTATGTGGGGTTGCTCTCTGCGTGCAGCCATGCTGGCTTGGTGGAGGAGGGGCTAAAGTACTTTGATGAGCTTGTGAAAGATAGGTCCATACCAGTAAGAGAAGATCACTATGCATGTTTGGTTGATCTATGTGGTCGGGCAGGGAGGCTCAAGGAGGCTTTTGGTTTCATTGAGCGGCTTGAGACCAAGCCATCAGCACGTGTCTGGGGCGCTCTTCTTGCCGGATGTAATGTTCATGCAAATGTGAAGATAGGGAAACAGGCTGCAAAGAAGCTTTTAGAGGTGGAGCCAGAGAATGCAGGCACTTATTTGCTGCTCTCAAACATATATGCATCAACTGGGAAATGGAGAGAAGCTGCAAGAGTGAGGTTGAAGATGAAGGACAAGGGTTTGAAGAAGCAGCCTGGCTGCAGCTGGATTGAAGTTGGCAACAGGGTTCATGTATTTGTAGTTGGCGATAAGTCTCATTCACGATCTAAGCTTATTTATTCTTTACTCCGCGATCTTCATTCAAAGATGAAGAAGGCTGGGTACGAACCGAATAATGATTTTATATCGGATGAGGATTTCTCATTAACATAATGAAGTTCCAAACTTGAGAAGTTGATGGTATATTCTAGAGTGGCATTCAGCATTGAAGATTATGCAACAGAGTGATGTGATGTTGGTGGTTTTTTATATTAATCCAAAATGCGGCACTAAATTAATGATGATCCCTGATAGAGGTTCAATCTATATACTCGATGCATCTAATTATCCAAAGAAGATAAGCAATTTAGTACCAGCTCTCTCTATGCTATACAGTGTCTTACATGTTGTAAGTTAGGAAGTCGAACTCATCCTCGGCAATATTTGTTTTCATTCTTTGGACACGACCTTTTTTTAACCGTCTCTTGTGAAAAGGCCAATAGTTTCGAGGTATTGGTCATCAAAAGGAGTGATTGTGAACCGAAGCAGGTCCACGTGGGCGTTGTAGAGATATCCTTTTCCCTTGTGAAAAGGGAACAATAATTGGGCGGGAACAACAATGACCTTACTGGAACAGCCCCACTTCTTAGCAAGACATTGAGGTCGGTCTGGGTGAAGCATGGCCAAGATGGTGCCCATGTGGTCCTTCATTTATCATACGTCCATTTCAATCTGCTGGTTAGGGTACAGATGATGCCTGCTTTTTATATTTTTCTGGTATGACACATTATGCTTTGTTGCTTTGAATCATGGTTGTGTTGATGATTCCAGATCAACTCCCACTCTACAAATATACCCAAATCTCAGATCGGCCCATTGGCTCTACCTTTGCTCATACTTTAATCATCGAGACAAATTATAATCAATAGTTATATGGAATTTGATATCCAGTCAAAAATTAGTACCCTGATTTCTTGGAAGATAAATTGCCGTGGACCGTGGTAATAGAGGAAATAATAGAAAGGGTAGGTGTTTTCTGTAAGGATACTACTCTATAGCAACACAATTTTGAGTACCGAATCAATCATTTACCTTCTCATCCATGAGATTCTTCCTATTCTTAATTACGAAATATCTGCTTAAAGATACTAAAAAGAGGGACATTATTTCACTAGTTATTGTTGTTATACCATTATACAAGACACATTGAATGGAGATATGCTCTAAGGTTATGTTTGATTCCCGGAAGTATAAGTAAAAGAAAATGATTTTCTTATGTTTGATTTTAATATAAATTTAAAAAAAATAATAAATATAATTAAAATTAGTTAAAATTTTATATATTTTAAAATTATTTAATCTTTATATAATAAAAAAAATTAAGTGGATTGAGTTTAAAAATACATATAAAAATAATTTATTAATTTTAAATTTATTTTTTATTTTGTACATTTTTCTAGAACCAACCTTAACCAATAATAGTTTGGATAGATTAATTCATGTGAATGCTTTCAACCTACTTTACAGCAAACACATGGCCATGGGACTCACCTTGCACCATTCTCTTTCTCATCTGGTCTGTCCTGATGTTTTTATTTTTGGAATTGTTAGGAAAACTAGTAGCCTAGTAGGAGGGTGGTTCAGATCATCCAAATCCAGTCATCATTTCATTTTATTTTATTATTATTATTTTTTTTGTTTTATAAGAATTTTAAGTGGGACGTCCAACACTTTGATTAACACACAAGAAAACTGTTCCAACCAAGTCCAAATTAAATAGGGTTCTTTTGTAGCATCTCCAACCAGCAAAATGAACATTAGAGGGAAAAATCAGAAAATGGCAAAAAGCCTCGATTTGGGTGCATCTGCTCTGTCAAACCAAATCCTGGCAACTAATTATGAAAGCAGTAATTGAAATGAAGAGTGGCACCACCACATCAAAATTACCGGTTTAAGCGGTTTGGAAGTAAATGAGCATGATTGCAGTATTTATAGTCTTATTTATAGATAATTTTTTCATGCATGAATAGTCTCTAATTTCAGATAGTCATTAAAAAATGTTCGGTTCTGACTTCTGAGTTCTGATACAAAAAGAGCAACTTTTTTCGTCTTTAATTCACTTGGTATGTCATGATCAAGAATATTTTGAAATATTTTTTTTTCCGATATTTTAGCCTGAGATTCTCATTATCATGTGTGATGTATCCAGTCTTGCGAGTGGATAAGAAAAGGCCTTAATTGAAAAAAACAAAATTCAAAGGAGAAAAAAAAAATATAGGGAGTATTTGAAGAATTGGTAATCAATTCAAACAACCGCCTCTCTTTCCACAGTGCATTGATTTCGTCATCTCTCCCAACACTTCTGAAAGCATCTTCCCACCAACACGATACATCACATTCTCTCTCTACGCTCAGAAAATCCTCAAAAAGCCTAGGAGAGAAAGAGTGGTGGTAGGGAAGGAAAAAAAGCAGGATAGAGAGAGAAAAAGTAGAAGAGATTCTCTTAGTAGAGAGAAAGAAAGAAAAAGGGGGAGAAGCATCATTGCTTTCTTTCCTTGTTCATCCCTTCATTCATGGGTTGCTCTGCTTCAAGACCCAATACCCTTTTGCCCAGACCCTCAGAAGAAGCTTCGTTTTCTTCTTCTTCACAAGGTTCTTCTTCGTCTTCTTCTTCTTCCTTGCAGTCTTCAGCGCCAATTTCAAGAACCCTTTCTCTTCCAACTCCTCTAGTGCATCACCCGCCTCTCAAGAAAGGTGATACTCACCACCTTGTCTCTCTCACTTCCACCACCTATGGTTCTCTTGTCCTCACGGACCCAAACCCTAAGTTAAACGGCCAGGATTGTTCCGTCCGGTCCCCGCCACCGGCCCACAGCAAAACCCTAGGAGACTCAATAGAGTTTTCGTCTCCAGACTCTGTCATCAACACGTGGGAACTCATGGACGGCCTTGACGACTT
This sequence comes from Vitis riparia, assembly GCF_004353265.1. Classification (NCBI taxonomy): domain Eukaryota; kingdom Viridiplantae; phylum Streptophyta; class Magnoliopsida; order Vitales; family Vitaceae; genus Vitis; species Vitis riparia. The sequence goes on from NC_048438.1 coordinate 19,672,545, forward strand.
CGATTTGGATTCCGATTCATCAATCTACAGTCATGTAATCGTCTCCCCGAAAAAGCCCGTTTCTCATCGGTACTCAGATTGTAATGGGTCTGTGAAGAAGCTGTGTGATTCATTTGAAGTAGTGGAGTTTCAAGATTTAGTGGAGGATACGACCTCGAAGCCGTTGTGGAAGCATTTATCTGAGGAATCGTTGCTAGCGAAAATGGACTCAAATGTGGTTTCGAGTTATAGGCGGGCACTGTCTTCAAGGCAATTGGGGTATAATCATCTCAAACCCATCAGGTCTTTGGGGTCTAGTCCTTTGAATTCTTCATTGTCAAATATTCGGTTCCATCTACCAGGCGCAGAAGACAGAGTTGTGTTGTATTTCACTAGTCTGAGAGGAATTAGAAAGACGTATGAAGATTGTTGTGCCGTTCGAATGATCCTACGGGGCTTCAGGGTTATGGTTGATGAGAGAGACATTTCAATGGACTCCAACTATAGAAAAGAATTGCAAAATGTATTTGGAGGCAAAGCGGTGAGTTTGCCACAGGTGTTTATTCGAGGGAAGCACATCGGGGGAGCAGAAGAGATTAAGCAACTTAATGAGGTTGGAGAATTGGGGAAGTATTTGGAAGGATTTCCAGTTAGAGAGACTGGGTTTGTTTGTGAGAGTTGTGGGGATGCTAGATTTGTACCATGCCCAAATTGTAATGGCAGTAGAAAGATTTTTGAGGAAGAAGATGGACAGCAGAGAAGGTGCCCAGAATGCAATGAGAATGGGTTGATTCGGTGCCCCGGCTGCTGCTCATGAATGCTGAGGCCACCAGTGACATGCATATTTTGGTATTTGCCATGAATTTCTGAGATATGCTATCATCAGTGCTATGAATCTCTGTTTGTTTAGGGTTTTGTATGAAACTTTGTTTCTTTTGATATTTCTATTTTGCTTTTAGCAGTTGGGTATTCTTGTTCATTGTCCCTTTGAACAGCATTAAGAAATAAAAAAGTAAAAATTAAAAAATTATATGATCGTTCACTCTTTTGCAGAAGGGTTTGTGAAACAGATACTTATTTTAGATCTGTTCAATTGTTTCTGCATCTTCTTGGGAATGCAAGCTGTCTCTCTGTTAAACATATTGAAGTTACGTGTTGCTTTGGGAAACATTAAAGATGAACTCTGTTTACATGGTTCATCGTGTTGATTGCTTTTAATGAACTCTTTTTCTTTTCCCTTCTTGTGTAGGGGAATCCGATTTTAGATTCGATAGGTCCATGTTACACCCATATGGTAATTTACCTGTCCATGTTACAACCATATGGTAATTTACCTGTCCATGTTACTTCCAAATTGCTTCTCTCTGAATTTAATTTTAATGCGCTACTAACTATACATGAAACTCTGTTCTGCTGTTCTGTTTGGTAGTCGCAAATATATTTATGTTTCCGAAATTTACTTGTACATAGGCAAACGACAATAACCTAGGAAAAGTTTTGGCTCTATGTGTGTGGGTGCATGCAGAACAGCTATACATTGTTGTCTTTTGATGTTCAAGTTGAGAATGCACCAGCACTATGAAAACAATATGACAATGATGCATGAGGAATTACCAAGTAGTGAAGAAATTAGTGATGAACTCACTATGTGAAGAAGACTTTGATGGGGATGTCAAGGATTCCCTTGCAAACGTTTAGACCAGTGTAAAACAGATATGCTCAGGTTGTCATGTTAAGAATTTAATGCCATGAAAATCACAACCTTTATACTCCATTATTTTTCCATTTACCATTGGATCAATCATTGGGCCCCATAATGGAAAGTGATAATGGACTACAGCTCTATTTATATGGAAGCATTTGCATAATTGATATGGGTGGGTGCGGATCACACAAACATTATCCTAAATGATTGAGACACAGAAATTAGGACTGAGTCAAGAAGGCGTGCTATTATTATTTCCCTGAAGAATATCTCTATGGTGCACGAGGGTTTTAACCTTGTTACTATATGGATTTTTTAATTTATTTATTTTTTGGCATGGACCTTTTGGATGCATATTACAAATCGGGGCAGGCAGACATCATTTTGGACGCTGCAAATTTGTACTTTTTCTGGGGTCTAAATTTGTCTGGCCTTTCGTTGTATAAAATATGGACAGAAGCTTAGGTTTTTGTATTGTCGAGAGGTTCATTTCCGTGGTAGAAGTTAGATGAAGGTAGAAGCTAAGTATTTTTTATGCCGACCCTAGATATGAATATTAGGTGTGCATAAAATTTGTTTCTTATGGATTCACTCCTTTCTTGGTAGGTATTGGGTAGGGGAACATGTGATTTCAGCTATATGTAGACAATCAGTTGGGCCTATTAAAAATATATTTAAAATAAATAAATAAATTGAGTTGGGCAAGTTGGACAACTTGATTCCGCTTGCTCATATGGCTGCGCCATAAAAGGTGTTCTCGTTCATGTTTGTCACCTGAATTGAAGCTAAAGGCTTAATGAGAGTCTATGCATGCTAGATATAGCTTACAACAAAATTAAATAGTCATTGCTTCCGGATTTTCAAATTGATCCTTAGGTTGAGTTGTTTTGATTTGCAATGGATTGGAGGCTTCATTTTTCAATTCCACTTTCCAGTTTGTAAGAGCAAATGTCAACTTCAAATAATTTTCACCTGTACACTGAACCCACCCCCAACCCCAACCCCAACCCCATAGTTACCTGCCAACTCGGTTGACTCCTCTTTTGTTGTTCCCTGCTTCTTCAGGCACCTCCAGTGTGCCAGAGACTTGGAAGGGCTTGTCAGATCACACAAGTTTGCATATTTGTATGGTTTTGTAGTATATTTTATTTTCATTTATTTTTCTGACCATCTGACGTACTTCTATCTATATGTAAAATGCATTGCTTTTCTTCGTGGCCACTCAATGCTGCTGATTAAGTACTCCAAGGTGATGTTTGTTTTCTTGCTATAGGCTTGGGCCATTGCCCTAACAAGCTCCCAGTACAAGAATCTTCTTTATAAATTCATCTTTCCTCTAGAATGTCAAAGTTTTACTTGATAACATTGATAAAATTAAATGGGTGAATACTTATTGCCTTGATTGAGACCACTTCCAGTCATTATCCTTTTTTTTTGAAAAATAACTTATTTTTTCCACAAGGTTGTGTCCTTTTTTAATGATGTGGTGAAATTAAATTCTTATTACAAACAATTTTTTTTTTTGAAGCAAGTCCATTTTGTATAATTATTTAAAAGGATAATACATTTAAATTACCCAAGAGATTTACGCCTCAATGGCCATCATATTACAGAAGAATCCTTAGATGTTGAACGGTCCAGAAGTTGTCGATAGATAAAGTGAGAAACGAGAATGGCTCCCATGGAGACACCATGGGACATGGTCAACTTTCAATCACCCAGCAAGCAGGTCAGCACCATGAATCGAGGGAGGAGCAACCGGGCAAGGCTTCATCGGGTTCCAAAGCATTCAGCCCCATTTCCCAGAAAGCGACAGATGCACCCACGGCTTCGCTGAGTTAACTCGCTAATTTCGTCCACGGGCAGTAGTGAAATTGGGAGCCTACAAACTGGGTTAATCTCCTTGGATTTAACAATTTTCTACCATTTTTCATTGAGATCACGCTCATCGTAATTTGAGAGAATCTATAGGGTTTGAATTGAGCAATTTAGGGTCTTACATTAAATTGAGAGAATTCCACTGTTGATTTGAATTTGTGATCCTCTGTGTTTGTGTTGAAAGGTCTACCGTGATTCAAATACTCGAAGAATCTATGAATTAAAGATTGATTGCATGAGATGAGTTAATCTCGTGGACCCGGACTCAGTAAAACCATCCTTTACAAATTGAGTTTTGAGTAGTGGATTTTGAGTCCTCAAATGACTGTTTTTATTACTCATCATCACCGTTTTAAGTAGTTTTTGGAAACTACAGAATGATAAGCTGCGACTGAAAGGAGTTTAAGAAGTAAACCAATTAAATATATATATTTTTTTTGCTAGAAAAAAAGAAGTTAAAATGACGTGGCAGCTCAGGTGCGTGACTGAAAGACAATAGATTTGGAGAACTATTTTTGTCTACTGGATCATAACTCATAAGATGGCAGTTGTTTTTCTAACCCCAGCAAAGTAATTTTTTACATAAACTCCTAACCCTGGAGCAGCTTTCCTATATATCCGACGACACCATTCTCTCAACTCCTCAACACGGTTACTGTCCTGTCTCAGGGCCCTCGTGATCATCAGGTGGGACTTTCCTTTCCTTTTATGGTCAGACACCATCACTCGCTGAGTGACTCAGTCAGTTATTCACTCACTCATTTTCTCTAGGGTTTCAATGGATGGAGGTGGGTGGTTCGATGGGGATCTCAACGGAGATTTTGAGGTGAAGAGATGTCTGAGCAGCTTCGTGGATGAAGGTAGCATCGAGAGTCACAGATACTACCTGGCTCGTAGAACTCTTCTGGAGATGTTGAGGGACAGAGGCTACTCTATTCCTGCCTTAGACATTGATATCTCTCTTCAAGATTTCCGATCCTTCTACAGTCAAAAACCCGATCCTGATCGTCTTCGCATTTCCGCTTCTCTCCGATCCGATCCCTCCAAGAAGGTATCGCAATTGCATGTCCTCTTTTCTGATAATAATAATAATAATAAATTTCAATCCTTTGTTTCTTGTTATTAGTTTTCCTGGTAACCAAACGAAGCACAGAGCTTATTTTTTTAGCAATAATTTTCGTTGCTACTACTTCGTTAGTAGTTGAGCCGATTTCTTTAATCCTGAATAATCTTGGTAATAGGTGTAATTTGTTAATTGTTAGTACCTTTGATGTGCATTAGTGGCTCATTGATCAACGGTTTAAGTTGTCGGAATAAGTGTTGTTTAACATGATATTTCTCTTCAGTTTTAATCTGTTTTTCATCTCTTTGTATCATCATCTGAGTGTTGAAATGAACTGTGGATTCATTTTTTAACAGGTTAAACTTTTAGGACAATCGATTGCTAAATGTAGTTGATGAGTTATTCATCATTTTAATTGCAGATTCTAGTTATTTTCTGCGGTCCTGATGTAGTGAAAGTAAATGCAATAAGAAGCATTGCTACTCAGATTGTTAACAAGGACAGCTTAAGTAAGTTGATTCTGGTATTGCAAAATCATATCACAAGCCAAGCTCTCAAAGCCGTGGATCTCTTTTCATTTCAAGTTGAGAAGTTCCAAGTGAGTTTGGATGTTCTCTTGTGAAGTTTGAAATGCATGCCCTCCTCTTCTTTCTTATTGACTTGCAAAATGCTTGGTTTGTAGGTTTGCCCTCTGATAGTGATTCATCGGTTAGCAACATAGAAGAATTCTGAAAGATGCTATTATTGATATGTCTTGTCCTGCATTATATCCAGTGCTGTCAATCCATCACTGAGATGACATGTTGGCATATTATTTCAAAGGTTTTATAGTTTAAGAGATTCAAACCTTTTACTGCATGAATATCCATATAAATTCTACCATCCGAGCAAGAACATCACTCTTACTAAAAGGATCAAGTAACATGCATTATTGGACTATGTAACTGGTCAAGGCCAACAGGGCAAGAAACTTATATATCCTTTGAGTATTATAAGAGGCAGAGTTTTATTCCAGATGCATCAGTTGTTTTAGCTTTGAGGAAAAACATACAACTCAGATAGCTTTTGTGTTGTTAGAGGAGTATCAAGGTGGAAGTCACTCTTGGTTGTGCTTAAAGATAAATTTTATAGTGATGTTATCATCCTTAGAAATTGAGAAGACAATGAATCTGCTTTACCGAAACCATTCAGCTTTGTGGTGTGGAAGATATATAGCGATAAATTGTCATTCTTGTCATTAGACAGTTCATGAAATAATCTTGAATCTTGGATGTTTACTGCAATTCAATGGGGAGGGACTTTTTTTTTTCTTTAGAGATACAACACTCTCAGACGAGGTTGACTATCCATATCTGTTGATTTTATATTATGCAGTTTTATCCATATCTGTTGATTTTATATTATGCAAGTAGAGTTGCATAAGTAAAATGTCATATCCAACTGCATCTCTACTTCTTTCTCTGATAATGAGGATTTGGTAAATGCTTTTCTTGTTTTATAAATTATTTTATTCTCAATCCAATATTCATGTTATATTTTTGCCTCTAATATTGGATTTGAGATACCCACAAATATGCATATGTTTAATCTAATATGAAAGAATTTCAGCCTGTTTTCATAATTGAATGCAACTAAAAGGATTGTCATGTCATGCTTCTAACACTTTATTGTGCTGTGATCTGTCTTCAGATTACGGACTTGCTTGTTAACATTACAAAACACGTATTAAAGCCAAAGCATCGAGTTCTGACTGATCAAGAGAAAAATAAGCTGTTAAAGAAGTACAGCTTGAATGAGAAACAGGTTTGTCTTCAAACTTAACAAAAGTTAAGAGGAAGCAAGTATCTGGAAAAAAGATTGTCCATTGCTTTCTTCATTTTGGCGCTGGTAGAATTGTGGTCTCTTATATTCCATAGAACCTTTGTTTTTTATACATGGGATGTATATGGATATAAATACAGATCTCTGATTGTCCAACACTATTTGAAGACCAACTGAGGCAATTTTTTTTTATTAATATGGATAGTCTTCAACTTGACCTAGAGTCTAATATTACCAATATTTTGCATTATTAGACTAGTGAATAACTCGTGGAAATGCATCTTTGATGTGACTGGATTTGAATGGTGCAAGCCACCTGTAGCAAAATTGGTTGGTGGATGTCTAAGAAATATGTTGTATCATAAGGTTTAAAGGATTTGATATACAAAAAGAACTAAAGAACCAATTAAAATGAAATGAACTAAATCCTGCAAGTTGATGATCACTTGTTTAGTGATGTCTAACCACGTTACATTTTTCTAGTGCCAATCATATAACATACAACAATGTGGAATTGTATTCGACATGAGGTGCCATGATTGTTATCTTTCTTCCTTTTTTTTTTTTTTGTTCTGTTTTGAGCTCCATATGGTTAGTCAGAAAGGAGCATAAATGAGATGAATAGGTGTAATATATTTTATGCTGCTACATTTTATTTATCAAATTCTTCTTATTCCAGCTTAATTGCACTATGTTAGTTATTATTTATTTTCTTTTCCGTTTTCTCCAGCTTCCTAGGATGTTACAGCAAGATGCAATTGCACGCTATTATGGACTTGAGAAGGGACAAGTTGTGAAAGTTATTTATAATGGCGAAATTACTGGGTCACATGTTACCTACAGGTGTGTCTGGTGATGTATTTTTGTGCAGTTTTTCCTAGAGATGTTGTATAATGTTGTACTTTTCCTGATATGTATGCAGAATGATGGATTTGGGTAAAACCGAGGTAGTGTTAGTGTTAATTTTGTTGTTCTCCCGTCATTGCATTATTATTTATATTATTTTTACCAGTGCAAACCAAATCACAAGATGAAGAGGGAAGAATATCTGGAAGTCTAGAAGTATTGGTGGCATGTAAATACTAGGGATTATCCCACTGCTACCAGTGGGTGCAAATGGTAAAGAATAATCTTGAAGGAAAACTTGAGGTAAGCATTTCACTATAGTATAGGCCCTTGGGAGGGTTAGACTGGTTGCAGGTAGGAATAACTGGAGAGGAGATGTTTGGAGAATGGTGGTCCAGAAGGGTCTTGTCTTTTGCAATGACTCTTGGAATTGAAAAGAATGTGTAATGCCTTTCATTTATTACTCCATAGTCGAATGATTCAATTTCCCCATTCACCGTGAGCAACATCCTCTGGAGCCATTCTAGGGTGAATATTCTTTCTATGAAAAAATAAAAGCTAATAAAGTATTTTGTAGGTCTTTGCTTATGATTTTAAACAAACCTACTTGTTCAAGGTATGAAGCATCATTGTAAGGTAGTACTCTAATAATCCCAAGGTTGGCTTGTAGTATTGCCAAAATACGTGGGGAGAAATGTCGGTGGCCAATCAATCCACAGGAATGACCTCTCAATCTAATTTTTAAGCAGAGTACATTTGTTACCGCCTACATACAAGAAATGGAATCCCCATGACAGGCCTTCCAGATGATGAGAGCAATCTATCTGCAAACGAACAAGTTGGCAAATGCTGCTGTACTATATCTGTAACTCCATTGTATGACAATAGTTATTAACTTTCAACCCAAATAATGAAGGGAACGCTCATCTCTATCAATCTAATTCAGCAAATACGGAAATATACTGAGTGATGTTTTGTTTCTACTGTCTATGCTTATTTGGAGGATCCTTGTAGGGAAAATTGAAAACAGCAGGATGCCATTGTGGTAGTTCGTTATCATTCACATTATGTTGTGGTGGTCACTTCTTCCTGGCCAATGCTGCAGCAATGCCACCAGCAATGAGTCCTACAGCAGTAGCCGTAATGCCTATTCCAATAACACCATCTTTAGCATTCCAACATATGTCAGCATTGGAGCTCATTAGTTCAAAATAGGGGAGAAAAACTCTTAGTTACTGGCTATTACCTTTAGCAATCCGATCTTCAACTGTCTTCTTAAGGGTCAGAGCCTGCCTAAAATCAGGCGCAATCTACAAAACCAATAACATCTGATATATGATTCGGAGAAGAGTGGGGAAAAAACAAACAGAAGGCAAGAAGACCCAACATGACTTATAAGTTGTTCAGAAAAAATGTGGTAACTAAATAATGATTTAAGTGTCAATGTCATATAGTCTTAAAAGCACATCTGCTGTATCCAAGGTGATATGCTGCATATCATTGGGACTTTGGTTAATCCATTTCAGCAAATCTAGGGCCCTTGTCAGCATAGAGATACAAACTCAACCAGCCAGAACAGAACCTAGGGAGAGCAGTGAGATAGGCTTTGTGATGGGAATTCACGTCCAAGGAAATTTAGATGATGAATGAGTTCGGTAGTCGCATAACAGTTCCACAGCCTTACAAGGGATGAATCCACCATTAAGTTGTTACAAATAACAAGTAACATGGAAACAGAAGAACTCATAATTTGCTTCCACCCTTTGAAAATTTGACAATAAACAAGTTTACCCCTTACACAACATGATACAACTCGTTTATCAATAGAAAAAGCTCCAGGTATTAGGAAAACTAACACAGGCAAAAGCCTGTTTTTTAAACATTTCAGACCGACATTGACAAATAGATAAAGTAAATCAACAGATGCGCATAAAAGGAAGGAAAGAAAGGTGTTATCAACATTGGGTGATAGGAAAACAGGACACATAATTTGCTTCCACCTTAAATTTTGATGACAAGCAATTTTACACATTAAAAAAAAAGGGTTTAAAAATAAGAAAGATTCCATTTATTAAGTGGACTACCACAAGGGAGAGCCTTATTTTAGAACATCTGACGACCAACTTTAACTAATGGACAAATTAATATGAATTAGTGGATGTGCAAAAAGAATCTCATGCTGGAAACAGAGACCAAACCTCCAAGCACTGTTCCACAAGCTGCCTGCTTTTACCATATTCGCCACTTCTGTAATATCCAACTGCCAGAAGATAAAGTTTCTCCTTCTTTTGCAATGGGCTGCTGCTACTTGTTAGAGAAGCTGCCAATTGGAATTTCTTAAGTTTCTAACAATGAATGCAGGAGAAAAATAAAAAATAAAAAACACCACTGCATTCTCTAACTTGTAATATCAAAAGCTCATCAAGCCCACAGAGAGGAGCCAAGAAAGAACACCAATAGCAGAAGACGACCTGGTTGCAAGATAATTCATCCAAAACAAATAGTAATGATCAACATGGGTGAGCAATCATGCTTTTCACCTATTCCTTTTCTTGGGGATGACTCTGGTATTAAAGTTATTTACACGAAGCAACCCATGACTTGGGAGTAGAATGAAACTTCAGTAAGACCATTTATCATCAGATTTTCCTTTTAATATCCCAAAAGAAAAGGTTAGCTACTTTGTCAATCCAATTATCCTTCAAGTAGCGACTGGGGAGATTTTTTTGGCAAGAAAAATACCGAGGCAATACAGTGGCTGGATTACTTCCAACGAACAAAAACTTCATAAGGCAGCAGCATGAATGAGGACAAATTATTCAGAAGTATTGTGTAAAACCAAGGAATTTCACAGAGTAGCCAAGATGAGGATATTGAGATAAAAAAGTGGAAAATATAGGGTATTAAAGTTTATCCTTTTTTTTCCTTCTTTTCCAAAGTACCAAATTAAAATCACAAAGGAAAATTTCACAAATAGCCTACTAGGTGAACAGAAAACCAGATAACCAATCATGATTGTGGGACATGTATAAGGATGAATACAAAAACAGCAAAGTGGTGGACTGATGGAGGATTAAGGCTCCAAAAGCTTGGGGAGAGAGATAAAATATGGAGGCCCTGGATACAGCTAACATTGATTATTACAAGTATAATGCTTGACTATTGAAATTATTGCAAGTATAATGCTTGACTATTGAAATTATTGCCAGTATAATGCTTGACTATTACTTCAATAACTTTTTGGAATTGAATAGATTTTAACAGCTCTTGAAACTAGGAGACTGGACCTTAGTCTTGAAACAGGAGGTTTTGACAACTCCTGGTTGTAGGGGACTGAGCATTGTAAACCAAAACAATGAATATGGAATCAGTAAAAGAAAAAAGAACTAGGTTGTAAGATTAAAACCTTCAAGCATTGCGATCCCACGCTGTATATCTTCAGCTTGTCTAGAATGAACAAGAGCCCATGATAACCGCATAATGCATTCACTCTTGTGTTCCTCAGAACCACCATTTGCAGCATCTGCCACCTCTTTTTCACAACCCTGCCAGATACACCAAAATTTTCAAACCTTATACAGAAGTTTGAAACAAAAAAATCAATTCTATGTTTGGATATGGTAGTAGGAAAAGCAATAGGTTGCTCTAACATATTGTGCATCTATTTGGTTAATGATGATGGTAGTAGTAGTAATAATAATAATAATAATTGGGATACTTATCAAATGGACTAGTAGAAAAAGGTAACCTACGCTAGAGACTCAGAGTGCAACCTCCCCAAACTCATCTTGCTGAATCCCCGCTTCTCATAAATTAAACAATTGAATTTAACAAGTATACTAAAAACAAACAAACAAATAAATAACAATAAAAAGCAACCATCAAAGATTTTAAGAACAAAAGTACTCTGAAAAAGTTCATTAAATAAAACCTATTCTTGATTGAAAAGAACATCTAAATAACCTTTAACCCTACCTTTTTGAGTTCGGATATAGAACAATAATACTTATATTGATGCACTCTTGTGGGGCAAAAGGTCCACTGACAACTAGTTAGCTGGCAAAATTCTAAGCTCCAGTTGGATCATAGAAGGTGTGAGGAAAAGGATGATTAAAAGTAAAAAAGAGAAGAAAAATTAAAGTAAAATAAAAATTAAGTTTGAGCTCCATAAATCTTTTCTTTGTTATTTCTCCAATTTATTTCCCTTTTATATAGAGAAATTAAGAATTTGAAAATGTATAAAATCTCAAATAATTCTCATTATATTTTTCTTTTCATGTCTCATGGCTAACCAGACAAAGAATCTGTGAGATTCCTTTCTAAGTACGTTTTGATATCAAAATGGAGCATTAGAGAAAGGTGCCAGGAAAAGGAAGGAGCTAGGGAAAAAAATGAAGAAAGAAAATAAAAATAAACAAGTTCAACCTCACTATATTTTTAAATTTTATTTAGATTGTAAATTGAGAATTAAGAGTTCGTATTCATTGCCCTCTGCACCTTCCATTACTTCTAAGAAGAGAATTGAGACTCCACTTCTATCTTCCTTAGTATTCCACGATACAAGCCGAGTATAAAGGTTAGTTTCCACCAAACAAGAATCGATAACCTTAACTATAATTAAACACGACATCTAATCTATATCGAGTCTCTATCTTTCAAAGAACCTTTCACAAAAATAATTAAACAAGTTTGCAAAGACAAATTACGAAATTCAGTTGAAAGCAGTAGTTAACTCTAGTTCTATTCCTATGCTTTCAATGAGATCCGATCGGGAGTATCAAATCATTATAGAATTCAACAGCTTCTTAACCCAAGAGATTAAAAAATACACATTAGGGCAATTTCATTGGAGAAAAAGACATCATAGATCTCTGAAAAATTGGAAATACTCACAGCGATTACATCACGGTCGCACCACGGGATCTGATCGCCGCCGCCGAAGAATGCTCCAACGGACTCGAAGAACTTTCCCATTTTGGCTTCCATAGACGTTTGTTAACTTGGCGAAGAAGGAAAAAGGCTACAAAGTGGAAAGCAACTTTTGGGGGTTATTTATAGGTTTTCAGAACTCTGACCGCGTGGACACGTGCCAATGGACGTGGGTTGTAGAACTCGTGTGACCGCGTATGTGTATGCCATGGATCTTCTTCCAACAGAACATAGGTGTTCTACAAAATAACATCTTGGTAGTCACAAATATATTTATGTTTCCGAAATTTACTTGTACATAGGCAAACGACAATAACCTAGGAAAAGTTTTGGCTCTCTGTGTGTGGGTGCATGCAGAACAGCTATACATTGTTGTCTTTGATGTTCAAGTTGAGAATGCACCAGCACTATGAAAACAATATGACAATGATGCATGGGGAATTACCAAGTAGTGAAGAAATTAGTCATGAACTCACTATGTAAAGAAGTCTTTGATGGGGATGTCAAGGATTCCCTTGCAAATGTTTAGACCAGTGTAAAACACATATGCTCAGGTTGTCATGTTAAGAATTTAATGCCATGAAAATCACAACCTTTATACTCCATTATTTTTCCATTTACCATTGGATCAATCATTGGGCCCCATAATGGAAAGTGATAATGGACTACAGCTCTATTTATATGGAAGCATTTGCATAATTGATATGGGTGGGTGCGGATCACACAAACATTATCCTAAATGATTGAGACACAGAAATTAGGACTGAGTCAAGAAGGCGTGCTATTATTATTTCCCTGAAGAATATCTCTATGGTGCACGAGGGTTTTAACCTTGTTACTATATGGATTTTTTAATTTATTTATTTTTTGGCATGGACCTTTTTGATGCAGATTACAAATCGGGGCAGGCAGACAATCAGTTCTATGTAGACAATCAGTTGGTAGGTATTGGGTGGGGGAACATGTGATTGCAGCTCTATGTAGACAATCAGTTGGGCCTATAAAAAATATATTTAAAATAAATAAATAAATTGAGTTGGGCAAGTTGGACAACTTGATTCAGCTTGCCCATATGGCTGTGCCATAAAAGGTGTTCTCAGGGTATTCATGTTTGTCACCTGAATTGAGGCGAAAGGCTTAATGAGAGTCTATGCATGCTAGATATAGCTTACAACAAAATTAAATAGTCATTGCTTCCGGATTTTCAAATTGATCCTTAGGTTGAGTTGTTTTGATTTGCAATGGATTGGAGGCTTCATTCTCAATTCCACTTTCCAGTTTGTAAGAGCAAATGTCAACTTCAAACAATTTTCATTTTCTAAGTTCACCTGTACACTGAACCCACCCCCAACCCCAACCCCATAGTTACCTGCCAACTCGGTTGACTCCTCTTTTGTCGTTCCCTGCTTCTTCAGGCACCTCCAGTGTGCCAGAGACTTGGAAGGGCTTGTCAGATCACACAAGTTTGCATATTTGTATGGTTTTGTAGTATATTTTATTTTCATCTATTTTTCTGACCATCTGACATACATCTATCTAGATGTAAAATGCATTGCATTTCTTCGTGGTCACTCAATGCTGCTGATTAAGTACTCCAAGGTGATGTTTGTTTTCTTGCTATATGCTTGGCCCATTGCCCTAACAAGCTCACATTACAAGAATCTTATTTATAAATTCATCTTTCCTCTATAAAAAGAATGGCAAAGTTTTACTAGATAACATTGATAAAATTAAATGGGTGAATACTTATTGCCTTGATTGAGACCACTTCCAGTCATTATCCTTTTTTTTTATTTTCTTTTTTGGAAAAATAACTTATTTTTTCCACAAGGTTGTGTCCTTTTTTAATGATGTGGTGAAATTAAATTCTTATTACAAACAATTTTTTTTTTGAAGCAAGTCCATTTTGTATAATTATTTAAAAGGATAATACATTTAAATTACCCAAGAAATTTACGCCTTAATGGCCACCATATTACAGAATAATCCTTAGATGTTGAACGGTCCAGAAGTTGTTGATAGATGAAGTAAGAAACGAGAATGGCTCCCATGGAGACACCATGGGACATGGTCAACTTTCAATCACCCAGCAAGCAGGTCAGCACCATGAATCGAGGGAGGGGCAACCGGGCAAGGCTTTATCGGGTTCCTAAGCGTTCAGCCCCATTTCCCAGAAAGTGACAGAGATGCACCCACGGCTTCGCTGAGTTAACTCGCTAATTTCGTCCACGGGCAGTAGTGAAATTGGGAGCCTATAAAGTGGGTTAATTTCCTTGGATTTAACAATTTTTACCATTTTCATTAAGATCACACTCATCGTAATTTGAGAGAATCTATAGGGCAAAAATTGAGCTATTTAGGGTCTTACATTAAATGGAGAGAATTCCACTATTGATTTGAATTTGTGATCCTCTGTGTTTGTGTTGAAAGGTCTATTGTTGATTCAAATACTCGAAAAATCTATGAATTAAAGATTGATTGAATGAGATGAGTTAATCTCGTGGACCTGGACTCAGTAAAACCATAAAAGGGAGAATTGTGTTTTACATCTAATTGGGCTTGAAAATTGGCCCAAGATCCTTATATCTTTTATATTTAAACTCAAGACGTAATGAAAGAATAAAAATTAAGTCGAAGGATATTATTACCTTTCAAATTTCTTGAAATGCCCTTGACAGTGAAAAATGAAAAAAAAACAATGGTCTTCCCGTTTCTCTCTCGTTTTCTCTTTCCCTTTCTCTCTCTTTATTCATTTTACCTTTCTCTCACATATTAATTGGTGGGACCATGTAAATTAATTCCTAGTTAAGGAAGTGTCACTATTTCCACCAATTATTTTTCTCTCAAAAAAATATTGAAAATCAATGGTTAAAAATGATTATTACTACATTTTTTAAGTAAATATTTTTTAAACACCTCATAAATTTTTTTTCTTCAAACTTACAAAATACATAATAAATATTTTTTAAACACCTTAAAAAATAGTATTATTCTTTTTTCTCTAATATATAAGTTATTTTTTATATAAATATCTTTAAGGTTATAGAAAATTATTTGACTATTTTCTCTATTTTATGGATAATACATAAATATTGTCTTAATATATTCTTTTGTAACATGGTCATCTTTTAACTAATGGTGATAATTAATTTTTAATTGAATAATGTATTATAATTTAATAATTTGAAAAATATTAAAATACCCTTTTAAATATGGAATAGATGTGGACTTGACATGATTTAAATTATTAAAACATGATATCATCAAGTCACGCAAATGTATCATAATTTTCTCTTTTTTTTTTCCTCATACACGATTTCACAAAAAAGGTAGTACCTAAATATTGTGGTTAATTTTCCTTTATCTGATATGTAAATGTACTAAAAAAAAATTTGTTAAAACTACTCAAATGAAATATGTAATTACCTTCAAATTGTAACAATTTTTAGGTGAAGGAATGTGTGGGGTAAAAGTGTCTAATCCTTAGGTGACAAGAAAAAAAAAAGGTTCAGAATTGATTGAAATCTTGCATAGAAGGTAGCCTTGTACACCCCTTGTACAGTTAGTATTTTTGTCTTATACAATTAGTACATTTGTCTGGTATAGTGAGTATAATACCTTTGTACAGTAGTGTAAATTTCACATATAATTTATGGGTGACAAGAAAAATAAAGAAGTAATTCAAAATCGATTAAAATCTTTCACAAATGGTAACATTGTACACCCTTGTACGCTTAGTACATTTCTTTTGTACAGTTAGTATAACACCATAGTACAATGATGCAATATATCCCTCTTAAGTTATGTGTTCACGTAGGTATGTTAACCATATTTCTAATGGTTTCACTGAGAAAATGGTAGATGAATTAGGACTAATTTTTTTCCCCAGACATTATTACTAGGGAAAGTATCGGAATTTCCATGTGGGAGTTAAATAAAGTACATGACATGAGTATGTAATTCATGGGTGACAAGGAAAATGAAGAAGTGATTCAAAATTGATTAAAATCTTTCACAAATGGTAGCATTGTACACCCTTGTACACTTAGTACATTTCCCTTGTACAATTAGTGTTACACCATTGTACAATAACGCAATATATCCCTCATAAGTAATGTGTCCATGTACGTGTGTTAACTATATTTCTAATGATTTAGTTGAGAAAATGGTGAATGAATTAAGGTTAAATTTTTTTCCTCAAATATCATTACTGGGAAAGTATCAGAATTTCTATATGAGAGTAAAATAAAGTGCATGATATGGGTATGCAATTCATGGGTGACAAGAAAGATAAATGAGTGGTTCAGAATCGATTAAAATATTTTATAAATGGTAATCTTTTACACTCTTTATACATTTAGTGCATTTCCTTTGTACAATTAGTGAATACATTTGTACATTAATACAAATTAAATATGATTTCAGTAATTTGATTAAGAAAAAGAGTGGAAAACTTAAATGCAATTTTTTTTGTGAACATATTATATTTTTGTGAAAAAAATATACAATTGACTAATTCATTTATTTAATTGTGAACATATTATATTTTTTATTTTATTATTAAAATAACTAATAGAAAAAATAAAAAAGAATAATCAATAAATAAAATTTTATTATTTTTTATTGTTTTCATACAAAAAAAAAAAAGTATTAAATAGGGTATTCAATTTTCATTTTTAAAAATAATTTTCTTTTTAATTAAACATATTTTAAAAAAGAGACAATATAGAAAATAAAAATTATTTTTAAAAATAAAAGAAGTAAAAGTTAAAAAAATAATTTAAAACCAAACTCATAATCTATACAATTTTTAACTACCATTTTCATTTAAAATGGATAAATAAACCATTCAATCATTTTATATAAGAAAAATTCAATCTCTATTATACTATGTATTAATATAATCTATTTCTAAATACGAAAACATTTTAATTGGATATTTAAAATAAAAACTCTTCATCCATCCTTTTTCTTTTTTTTTTTTTTAATTTCAATAAATTTTCAATTAAGTCAAATTATTAAGAAAATTCATTAATAAACAAATTTGCAACATTTCATATAACTTATTACCAAAAGTCTATACTTAAAAAATTATTAAAATAAAAAAGGAAGAAGATTAAAAAAATTTAATTTTTTTATTTTATAATAGTAAAAAAAATGAACTTTAAAAAACTTTTTTAGTATAAAAGAAAAAAATAGTAAATATATTTATTTTAAATAGTGTTTTAATCATTTAATTATTTACTTCTAAAATGTAAAAGATAATTTTTATTCATTTAAATTAATTTTTTTTTCAAAAGTATTTTTCAAAATAGTTTTTGAATCATTAATATAATATTTTTTTAGAAAATAATGTTGATTTTTCAATTATTTTTAAAAGAGTTTAAAAAATAAAAAAAAAATTAAATAATAAAAAATTTATGGAAGTGACATATAAAGAGTGGTGGTATAAAGACAAAAACGATGGGTGTAAGTCAAAATGGTATTTTTATCTATTCCTATCTCATTTCCTTACAATCAATTATGAGTGTTTCAATGATTTTTTATTAATTATCAAAACCAAATGGGTGTAAAGTCCAATTCTCCCCTTTATTATAAATAGTTTTTGGTATCTTATATTTTTAATAACATTTATAATGAAATTGAGATTTTCATTATTTACTCTAATATGTAATGGTACTTAATTGGAAATTTTCAAGATCCAATTTGGGTTTATTTATCTCAAAATGTGTATGATGTTTCCATACGCCCATGAAGTCACATTTTCCTTCACTTCCCAAACCCCTTGTACGCGGTCACACGAGCTCTACAACCCATGTCCATTGGCACGGGTCCACAAAGTCACAGTTCTGAAAACCTATAAATAACCCCCCAAAAGTTGCATTCCTCTTTGCAGCCTTTTTCCTTCTTGGCCAAGTTAACAAACGTCTATGGAAGCCAAAACCGGAAAGTTCTTCGAGTCCGTCGGAGCATTCTTAGACGGCGGCGGGGATCAGATCCCGTGGTGCGACCGTGATGTAATCGCTGTGAGTATTTCCATTTTTTCAGAGATCTATGATGTCTTTTTCTCCAATGAAATTGCTCTAATGTGTATTTTTTAATCTCTTGGGTTAAGAAGCTTTTGATACTCCCGATTGGATCTCATTGAAAGCATAGGAATAGAACTAGAGTTGACTACTGCTTTGAACTGAATTTCGTAATTTGTCTTTGCGAACTTGTTTAATTATTTTTGTGAAAGGTTCTTTGAATGATAGAGACTGCTTAGAAGTAATGGAAGGTGCAGAGGGCAATGCATTCGAACTCTTAATTCTCAATTTACAATCTAAATAAAATTTAAAAATATAGTGAGGTTGAACTTGTTTATTTTTATTTTCTTTCTTGGTTAGCCATTAGACATGAAAAGAAAAATATAATGAGAATTATTTGAGATTTATACATTTTCAAATTCTTAATTTCTCTATATAAAAGGGAAATAAATTGGAGAAATAATAAAGAAAAGATTTATGGAGCTCAAACTTAATTTTTATTTTACTTTAATTTTTCATCTCTTTTTTACTTTCAATCATCCTTTTCCTCACACCTTCTATGATCCAACTGGAGCTTAGAATTTTGCCAGCTAACTAGGTGTCAGTGGACCTTTAGCCTCACAAGAGTGCATCAATATAGGTATTATTGTTCTATATCCGAACTCAAAAAGGTAGGGTTAAAGGTTACTTAGACGTTCTTTTCAATCAAGAATAGGTTTTATTTAATGAACTTTTTCAGAGTACTTTTTGTTCTTAAAATCTTTGATGGTTGCTTTTTATTTTTATTTATTTATTTGTTTGTTTGTTTGTTTTTAGTATACTTGTTAAATTCAATTGTTTAATTTGTGAGAAGTGGGGATTCAGCAAGATGAGTTTGGGAAGGTTGCACTCTGAGTCCCTAGCATAGGTTGCCTTTTACTGCTAGTCCATTTGATAAGTATCCCAAATATTATTATTATTATTACTACTACTACTACCATCATCATTAACCAAATAGATGCACAATGTGTTAGAGCAACCTATTACTTTTCCTACTACCATATCCAAACATAGAATTGATTTTTTTGTTTCAAACTTCTGCATAAGGTTTGAAAATTTTGGTGCATTTGGCAGGGTTGTGAAAAAGAGGTGGCAGATGCTGCAAATGGTGGCTCTGAGGAACACAAGAGTGAATGCATTATGCGGTTATCATGGGCTCTTGTTCATTCTAGACAAGCTGAAGATATACAGCGTGGGATCGCAATGCTTGAAGGTTTTCATCTTACAACCTAGTTCTTTTTTCTTTTACTGATTCCATATTCATTGTTTTGGTTTACAATGCCCAGTCCCCTACAACCAGGTGTTGTCAAAACCTCCTGTTTCAAGACTAAGGTCCAGTCTCCTACTTTCAAGAGCTGTTAAAGTCTATTCAATTCCAAAAAGTTATTGAAGTAATAGTCAAGCATTATACTTGCAATAATTTCAATAGTCAAGCATTATACTTGTAATAATCAATGCTAGCTGTATTCAGGGCCTCCATATTTTTATCTCTCTCCCCAAGCTTTTGGAGCCTTAATCCTCCATCAGTCCATCACTTTGCTGTTTTTGTATTCATCCTTATACATGTCCCACAATCATGATTGGTTATCTGGTTTTCTGTTCACCTAGTAAGCTATTTATGAAATTTTCCTGTGTGATTTTAATTTGGTACTTTGGAAAAGAAGGGAAAAAAAGGATAAACTTTAATACCCTATATTTTCCACTCATTCATCTCAATATCCTCATCTTGGCTACTCTGTGAAATTCCTTGGTTTTACACAATACTTCTGAATAATTTGTCTTCATTCTTGTTGCTGCCTTATGAAGTTTTTGTTAGTTGGAAGTAATCCAGCCACTGTATTGCCTCAGTGTTTTTCTTGCCAAAAAAATCTCCCCAGTCACTACTTGAAGGATAATTGGATCGACAAAGTAGCTAACCTTTTCTTTTGGGATATTAAAAGGAAAATCTGATGATAAATGGTCTTACTGAAGTTTCATTCTACTCCCAAGTCATGGGTTGCTTATACCAGAGTCATCCCCAAGAAAAGGAATAGGTGAAAAGCATGATTGCTCACCCATGTTGATCATTACTATTTGTTTTGGATGAATTATCTTGCAACCAGGTCGTCTTCTGCTATTGATGTTCTTCTTGGCTCCTCTCTGTGGGCTTGAGAGAATGCAGTGGTGTTTTTTGTTTTTTATTTTTTATTTTTCTCCTGCGTTCATTGTTACAAACTTAAGAAATTCTAATTGGCAGCTTCTCTAGCAAGTAGCAGCAGCCCATTGCAAAAGAGGGAGAAACTTTATCTTCTGGCAGTTGGATATTACAGAAGTGGCGAATATGGTAAAAGCAGGCAGCTTGTGGTAAGTCCATTAGTTAAAGTTGGATATTACAGAAGTGGCGAATTTGGTCTCTGTTTCCAGCATGAGATTCTTTTTGCACATCCACTAATTCATATTAATTTGTCCATTAGTTAAAGTTGGTCGTCAAAGCTTCTAAAATAAGGCTCTCCCTTGTGGTATGTCCACTTAATAAATAGAATCTTTCCTGTTTTTAAACCATTCTTTTTTAATGTGTAAAATTGCTTGTCATCAAATTTTAAGGTGGAAGCAAATTACTTGTCCTGTTTTCCCGTCACTTGCCAATGTTGATAACACCTTTCTTTCCTTCCTTTCATGCGCATCCGTTGATTTACCTTATCTATTTGTCAATGTCAGTCTCAAATGTTTAAAAAACAGGCTTTTGCCTTGTTAGTTTTCCTAATACCTGGAGCTTTTTCTATTGATAAACGAGTTGTATCATGTTGTGCAAGGGGTAAACTTGTTTATTGTCAAATTTTCTAAGGGTGGAAGCAAATTATGAGTTGTTCTGTTTCCCTGTTACTTCTTGTTGTAACAACTTAATGGTGGATTCATCCCTTGTAAGGCTGTGGAACTGTATGTGACTACCAAACTCATTCATCATCTAAATTTTCTTGGACATGAATTCCCATCACAAAGCCTATCTCACTGCTCTCCCTAGGTTCTGTTCTGGCTGGTTGAGTTTGTATCTCTATGCTGACAAGGGTCCTAGATTTGCTGAAATGGATTAACCAAAGTCCCAATGATATACAGCATATCACCTTGGATACAGCAGATGTGCATTTAAATCATTATTTAGTTACCACATTTTTTCTGAACAACTTATAAGTCATGTTGGGTCTTCTTGCCTTCTGTTTTTTTTCCCCCACTCTTCTTCGAATCATATATCAGACGTTATTGGTTTTGTAGATTGTGCCTGATTTTAGGCAGGTTCTGACCCTTAAGAAGACAGTTGAAGATCGGATTGCTAAAGGTAATAGCCAGTAACTAAGAGTTTTTCTCCCCTATTTCGAACTAATGAGCTCCAATGCTGACATATGTTGGAATGCAGATGGTGTTACTGGAAAAGGCATTACGGCTAGTGCTGTTGTAGGACTCATTGCTGGTGGCATTGCTGGTGGTATTGCTGCAGCATTGGCCAGGAAGAAGTGACCACCACAACATAATGTGAATAATAACAAACATCACTCAGTATATTTCCTTCTTTGCTTAAAAATTAGATTGAGAAGTCATTCCTGTGGATTGATTAGCCACTGACATTTCTCCCCACGTATTTTGGCATTACAACAAGCCAACCTTGGGATTATTAGAGTGCCACCCTACAATGTCCAATATGATGCCTCATTCCTTGAACAAGTAGGTTTGTTTAAAATCATAAGCAAAGACCTACAAAATGCTTTATTAGCTTTTATTTTTTCATAGAAAAAATATTCACCCTAGAATGGCTCCAGAGGATGTTGCTCACGGTGAATGGGGAAATTGAATCATTCGACTATGGAGTAATAAATGAAAGGCATTACACGTTCTTTTCAATACCAAAAGGGTCATTGCAGAAGACAAGACCCTTCTGGACCACCATTCTCCAAACATCTCTTCTCCAGTTATTCCTACCTGCAACCAGTCTAACCCTCCCAAGGGCCTATAATATAGTGAAATGCTTACCTCAAGTTTTCCTTCAAGATTATTCTTTACCATTTGCACCCACTGGTAGCAGTGGGATAATCCCTAGTATTTACATGCCCCCAATACTTCTAGACTTCCAGATATTCTTCCCTCTTCCTCTTGTGATTTGGTTTGCACTGGTAAAAATAATATAAATAATAAAGCAATGACGGGAGAACAACAAAATTAACACTAACACTACCTTGGTTTTACCCAAATCCATCATTCTGCATACATATTAGGAAAAGTACAACATTATACAACATCTCTAGGAAAAACTGCACAAAAATACATCACCAGACACACCTGTAGGTAACATGTGACCCAGTAATTTCGCCATTATAAATAACTTTCACAACTTGTCCCTTCTCAAGTCCATAATAGCGTGCAATTGCATCTTGCTGTAACATCCTAGGAAGCTGGAGAAAACGGAAAAGAAAATAAATAATAACTAACATAGTGCAATTAAGCTGGAATAAGAAGAATTTGATAAATAAAATGTAGCAGCATAAAATATATTACACCTATTCATCTCATTTATGCTCCTTTCTGACTAGCCATATGGAGTTCAAAACAGAACAAAAAAAAAAAAAGGAAGAAAGATAACAATCATGGCATCTCATGTTGAATACAATTCCACTTTGTTGTATGTTATTATGATTGGTACTAGAAAAATGTAACATGGTTAGACATCACTAAACAAGGGATCATCAACTTGCAGAATTTAGTTCATTTTATTTTAATTGGTTCTTTAGTTCTTTTTGTATATCAAATCCTTTAAACCTTATGATACAACATATTTCTTAGACATTTTATGAGGTTTTTTAAAAATATTTTATGAGGTTTTAAAAAAATATTTACTTAAAAAATGTAGTAATAGTCATTTTTAACTATTGATTTTCAATATTTTTTTGAGAAAAAAATAATTGATGGAAATAGTGACACTTCCTTAACTAGGAATTAATTTACATGGTCTCACCAATTAATATGTGAGAGAAAAGTAAAATGAATAAAAAAAGAGAAAATGAGAGAGAAGTGGGAAGTCCATTATTTTTTTTCATTTTTCATGGCCAAGGGCATTTCAAGAAATTTTAAAAAATAATTCAACTTAATTTTCACTCTTTTATTAGATTTTGGGCTTAAATATAAAAGATATAAGGATTTGGACCAAATTTCAATTTTCAAGTGTAAAACAAAATTCTCGCAAATTAAAACACCATCATTACTTGAGGTGATTACATAATTCATTGTAAGCATCGGATGTTTACCAAAATGTTCTAGTGATTGAAGCAAATGCTGAAAATAGAACTATCACAATCAATAAGTTCATTTTATTTTGGCACACGTAATAGTACGTGCAATCATAATGGAACAATTCAATTCTCCATGCATGTTCCTTTTCTTAATTTGGGTTACCCACTTTTCCAATCCTCAGATAAATGGGAAAAGTTGCAATCTTATGAGCATTTCCATCTTCATTCCATGCACGCTCGAAATCCTCAATCACATCACTCCTCAGAAGTTCCACACCCTTCTTTCGCGGCATCTGATACCCTGACGATGACCTTAAGTATGCAAAGTAATCATCCAAATCCAACAATTTCTCTGTTTTGAATTTGAAAGGTCCTGTGTGGACTTCTCCATCTACCGGCATGAATGGAAAATCGATGCTTCTATATTTGTCATCCAAGATGTTGCGAGCGGGATCCCAATATGGCTTAGATTCGAGGTAGTATCTGTTGAAAACAGAGTCCACTGACTCATTGACTTCAGGGGCAGTGTAGCACCATGCGGCAATCACTCCCTGGGGTTTCTTGAGTACCCACTTCGCTTGTTGGAAGAAAGCAGAAATGTCAAACCAATGCAAAGCCTGGGCAACGGTCACGACATCCACGCTTGATTGTGTTGCAACATTGTGATGGAGCTCGGCTTCAGTCATGAGAGGAGTCGTCTGTTGGTATCGAACATTAGGAAGGTCTGGCGCGAGGTGCAGTTGGTTTTGGCTTGTGTCTGTGGCTATGACGTTCTTGTATATACCAGCTAACTGCAATTCACTTTAATTAGAACAATGGCGTGTGCTAGGCACACCCAAGTAACAGATGCGGCCTAATTTTTATTCGATCAAAAGCTCATTTCCCTTCAAAGTGTTTTTTATAATAATAAATGAAGAAAATGAGAAACAGTCACAATCATTGATTAATTTTCCAATTGTATCCTACGGGGATCCACACTTGTCACTAGCCAATGGCTATTAGCTACTGGCGAGCATCATGACTGGTTCTGCAAGTAAATCTATGGGCGGCAGCCGTCAAAGTCATGCCAAGAACACCCAAGATTTTTTTCAAATTGATCCATAATTTTGAAAAATAACAAAACAAAACAAGTATCCTGGCCAATTAATGTGCTAGGATGGTTAAAAACCACCACCACCAAAGTGTATAGAGTAATAGAGAGAGTGAGACTCACAGAAATAGTGGCTTGGCCGTTGCCGGCGCCGGCGTCCCAGGCAAGATCGTGAATGGGAGTCTTGGAAGCAATGAATTGAAACAGCTCTGGCGGGTAACTCGGCCGAATATCCCGATATTCCTTCGCTTGTGTGTCGTATAATTTTGCAGCCATTTCTTTCCGTTCTTTCCAATCTTAATCTCTTCTTTGTTTGAATTTTGAACACGCTCAACCTCCGACGATCCCCTCCTATTTATCGTATTAGTAGCTTGCCTCACACGCAAGGGAACCAGCCACGTCATTGGCAACCAGATGGCACATTTCCAAATGAAGAATTTTTACGGTAGGCGGCGTGTTGGAAATCATGGATAGAAGTTAGGCAGAATTTGTTTTTTTGGGATCGGTACAAAAATTAAGATTAAATTAAGATTTGATAAGTAAATGTTGTATAATGGATGAAAATGATATAAAATATGAAGGGATCAATATACTTTTTTAAACTATTTTGAGTATTTTTTACTATAAAATTTGACAAATATTTTCATCTTAATTTTTTTTAATAATTATTATGAAATTTTATTATTTTTAAAAAACTAATTTTTTTTAAAAATATATCATTTAAAAAAATAATTTTGACATATTTTTAGTTATTTTTTATATATATAATTTTAAACATATATATATTTTCTAAGATGTTTGATTTTTAAATAATAATTATTATTTTTATTTTTATTTTTTAGAAAACGGTGTATTTTTGTTCAAATCATTAAATTAAATTAAATTTTATTGAGGTTTACAAAAGAAATAAAATTTAAATTAATCTTTTTCTACTTTTTTTTTTCATAGTCAATAAAAGTTGTTTTTGAAAAGATAAAAAATTCATATCCTTCTTTTTAATTTTCATATTTTCTCTAGTTCTTAAACTTAAATGGTGAATTTATATGAATCAAATCTTAATTTTTGGACTAGATTCAAAACACAATTGTGAAGATAATGGACTTTTGGAACAGACACTCAAGGATATGCTATTTAGTTTAAGCCCATGGTTGAGTTCTGTTCCCGTCCATGTTAGATTGAAAACATGGATCCTAACGGTTATAAGTTATAACTTATACAGTTGAATTGCGTGGTGGAGATTGTTGTACCATTTTTTTTTATTGTGCTTGTCTTTAATATGACGTGTCTGCTACTTTATATGTCCTTATATTATTTAATTAATAAACTTTTTAATTAAAATTAAAAGTAAAAAATGTTATTAAATATTTATAGAAATAAAATAATAGACGGATATTTTTTATTTTGCTATTTGCTTCTAAAAGTGGGCTGACGGGTAAGTGTAAGTGTGTAACTGTTATGATTTTCGGGTAATATCGGATTACAGCAAAAAACAACTAACCACAATGTACTTGGGTTTTTAATATTTTATTTTTATTAAGTATTAAAAAAAATTAGAAAAAGTTAAATATTTTAAATTTTTTTAAAAAATGAAACAATAAACAACTTAAGGTTGAAAAACAAATTACTTTTAATAAAAAAACTGAAAAAATAAATACCCTCTTAATATCATATTATTTATTTTTAAAATTAAATCTTATTTATTTTGTGTGAATACAAAAAAAAAAAAAAGAATCCAAATTTTGAATAATTATATAAATTCAGCTCTTTTCAAACCTTAAATGAAAAAGAAAAAAAAAATTGAATTTGATTGCAATATTTATTCCTCCTCAATATTTGGATTTCCTATTGGTTTACTTATTTAAAGTCTTTGGTAGTTGTTTGGACACATTACAAACACCAATCAACCTTCCTACCATAAATCTGTGATGCACCTTTACATGCGAATTAAATATTCAATGTCCCAACAAAAAAGTCACAAAATTATGATTATGTTTGAAACCCTTTTGGAAATAATTATTAAAAAAACAAATTTTCAAATCAATTCTCAAATACTTTTGAATTAAAATTTTATTTGAAAACTCAAATGGAAATCTTTCTTCCCTGAATCCAAGTCCAATCCAAAACAACATTTAATGTAGCAATTATAAAGTCTTGGACCAGTGAGTCATCCTACAAGCGGCAATTTCATTTTATTTAACATATGGAGCAGCTACTTCAGTCAAAATGAAGCGATTCAACTCACCGTACATGGTGTTTTATTTAACCAGGTAGCCATTTTCTAACCTGGGAGCCTGGGATCCCTACTTTCCCAATCCTCAGATAAATAGGAAAAACTCCGATCTTCTGACCACCTCCATCTTCATTCCATGCGCGCTCAAAATCCTCAATCACATTGCTTGTCAAAAGCTCAACGCCATTTTTTTGTGCCGTCTGATACCCGGACCATGTTCTTAAGTATGCAAAATAGCTATCCAGATCCATCTGTCTCTCCGTTTTAAATTTGAAAGGTCCAGTGTGATCTTCTCCCTCCACTGGCATGAACGGGAACTCAATGCTCCTGTACCTGTCGTCCAAGTGGTAGCGGGCTGGATCCCAATAAGGCTTGGCATCAATGTAAAATCGCGCAAAGACAGAGTCCACAGATTGATTGAATTCAGCGGGGGTGTAGCACCAGGCTGCAATCACCCCATGGGGTTTTTTGAGGACCCACTTCGCTTGTTGGTAGAATTTAGGGAGGTCAAACCAATGCACAGCTTGAGCAATGGTGATTAAGTCCACGCTTGATTGTGGTGCGACGTTGTGTTCGATCTCGGCTATGGTCGAGACTGGAGAAGTCTGTTGGTATCGAACATTGGGGAGCTTGGGTGCAAGATCCAGTTGTTTTTGACTTATGTCAGTGGCTACCACATTTTTGTACATACCAGCTAACTGCAGTTCAATCAGAACAATGGATAAATGTTTCCCAATTTGACCCGTGGAAATCCTGGTAAACATTTTGTATGAAATAACTAAATTTTATTGCTACCACTCTTACCATGATGTTAAGCTTTAAAAATGTAAAGGAAATTTGATTTTCCTCTTGATCAGATCCACAATTTTGGGCAAAAATTCTCCGAAAAAACCCTAGTTACAAATCAATTAACTACCACGGAATAAATAGAGATAACTCACAGAACGGGCGGCCTGGCCGTTTCCAGCGCCGACATCCCAAGCAAGGTCGCGAACGGGAGTCTTGGAAGCAATGAATTGGAAGAGTTCCGGTGGGTAATTTGGCCGAATCTCCGAGTACCTATTCGCCAACTTGTCGTAAAAATCCCCCATTTCTCTCCTTCACGCTTTCTCACAACTGTTCAATTTCAATCTCTTATTTTTCTGCCATTTATCTTTCTTGGCTTCAAATGGCTCCCGCACCGCAACAGGGTGGCCCCTACAGGCTACAAGCGACATTTTTATTTTTGTTTTGGTTTGTTTATTATTATTATTATTCAGTTGGTAGTCATTTTTGACTCTTTTGGCACCATCAAAAGTCCAGGACGCAACGCTACCATTATTTCCATGTTCGTAGAAGGTTTTGAACCACGTGGTGCATTGGCGATTACGTCATGGGTGATGAAGGAGGCTATCTCCCGGGGCGGCTAGTGGACCGAAGGCAGGATACGAGTAGCCCGTCCCTTATCCACTCTCGTTAGAGTTACGTTGGGTCAGAAGTAGGAAGGGTTTTCATTGGAATCAACCCAACTCCAAGAACGGCTAGGGCCTTGAATAGTTATCCAATCATTATGTACGAAAAGGTTCTGCACCAACAAAAACTAGATAATGGAAAATTATTGCTCACTTTGTTATTACTGTAGTTTATTGTAAAACGCTTTACCCAAAAAAAAAACAAAAAAAATTATTTTAATACAAAATAAATATTTAATAAAATTAATTGTTAGATTGTTTAAAAATAAATGCTTAGTATTTTCACTTCTTTATCAAACATACAAATTAAAAAATAAAATAGTAACAAAATTATTTGGAAGGCCCAAAATAACCCTCAACAGGCTTAAAACTAGAAGATGGATCAATCGGAATGTAAATCATAATTAAGTCTTCATTTGATATTATTTTAGGATGGTCACAGGGCAATTTGTTTGAAGGCTTCCAGCTACGAAGCAATTGGAAATATTTATATCAACAAATGGTAAAAGTCAATTTACTCGCTGAATGGGGGTAAATTGAGAAGCAATAGGGAAGATCATAATGGAACTGTAGCAGTTCAATTCCTCATGAATGGGGGCCTTTATTCAAATTCATCCATAGCTGAGCTGGGCCTTTAAGTTTGGCAGGCGTTCCCCACTTTTCCAATCCTGAGATAAATAGGATAAGTTACAACCTTCTTACTCTTCCCATCCCCGTTCCATGCTCGCTCAAAATCTTCAATCACATCATTCCTCAACAGCTCCACCCCTTCCTTCTTTGCAGTCTGGTATGATGACCATGACCTTATGTAAGTGAAATAGGCCTCCAAATCCATTATCCTCTCTGTTTTGAACCTGAATGGCCCTGTGTCGTCTTCTCCGTCCACAGGCTTGAATGGGAATTCAATGCTCCTATACTTGTCATCGACCAAGTCACGGGCTGGATCCCAGTAAGGTTTGGAATCTGCGTAAAATCTCTCAAAGATCAAGTCCACAGACTCATTCACTTCAGGCACGGTGTAGCACCAGGCGGCAATCACTCCATGGGGTTTCTTGAGAACCCACTCCACTTGTTGGTAGAATTTAGGAAGGTCAAACCAGTGCATTGATTGGGCAATGGTGACTAAATCCACGCTTGATTGTGCTGCGACGCTGGCTTGAAGGTCGGCTATAGTCATAACAGGAGAAGTATGTTGGTATCGGATGTTGGGGAGCTTTGCTGCGAATTCCAGTTGGTTTTGACTGGTGTCTGTGCCTATCACATTTTTGTAGATGCCAGCTAACTGCAATTCAAGGATACGTTATGATACACTTGCCTAATTCAATTTCACAATCAGAAATGTTCGCAGCCATTCCTGAAGCCCCATGGGATACAATCGTCGACCTATTACTGTAGTTTTTTGGAAAACGCTCAATTATTGCTCACTTTTTTAAATATAAGTCATCCTTCTCCTTGAATTGATCAATGATTTTGAAATAAATAACCAAAAAGAACGCTAGTTTCTGGTCAATTTATGCTTTTTGATCCCACAAATCTAGAACAGAATACAGAAAAGACTCACGGAAACGGCGGCCTGGCCGCTGCCGGTGCCGACATCCCAGACGAGGTCGCGAGCAGGAATCTTGGAGGCAATGAATTGGAAGAGCTCCGGTGGGTAACTTGGCCGTGCTTCAGAGTACTGTTTCGCCTGCTCTGTGAACAATTCCGCCATTTCTCTCTCGCAAACCTTTACGCTTTCTCCTTCTTTTTTTCTGTTATAGGGAATACGCAGATGGGTTGGCCTTCCTTCCTATTTATAGAATTATACTAAAAGGTCGTCATCTGATGTCAGTCCTCCACATGTTGTTGGAACTTGGAAGAAGGTAGCAGGGAGGTTCTACAAGCAGGGGTTGGTATTGCCGTGCGACACTTGTGGAGTGCCGAGCAATGAATTAAACCCATGTTTTGGATTCTATTAGTGTTTCGTCGTTCGTGACCTCATATTGAATGAGTTGTCCAAAAATTTTATGTTTAGTGGACATGAAAAGAATATATACGAAAAGTGTTAGTTTTGTTATGTTTATTTTATTGGTTAATATTAGTTTTTTATGTTTATCTTTAGTAGTTAGTTACCACCACGTTTAGGAGTTATCTATTATTTTGGGTTCTGTTATTTGCTCGGGGTTATCTTCTCAACATGTTTAGGAGTTATCTAGATATGAACTATTTTCTGTAAGGCTATATATTAGCCAAGTTTGTTATTCAATTTAGTAAAGTTGATTTCCTCCAGTTTCATCTATACTCCTATTCAATTTCTAACATTTGGTATCAGAGCCCCATCATAGGGGCCTGATTATTTAGAAGCAGCAGTCTTCTACGTGTGTTCTATTTGAACAATGACGACAGAGAGTTCATTTGTCCAGCCAGCTATTCCGAAATTTGATGGCTACTATGATCACTGGGCAATGCTCATGGAAAACTTCTTGCGTTCCAAGGAGTATTGGGGACTTGTGGAGAATGGAGTTCCTGCAGTGGCTGAAGATGCTGTTCTCACAGATGCACAAAGGAAGCACATTGAAGATCAACAGTTAAGGGATTTGAAGGCAAAGAACTATCTATTTCAGGCACTAGATCGTTCTATCCTAGAGACAATTCTAAACAAAAAGACTACGAAGGATATTTGGGATTCTATGAAGCAGAAATTTCAGGGCACCACACGAGTGAAGCGTGGAAATTTGCAAGCTTTGAGGAAGGAATTCGAAATTCTTCACATGAAGTCAGGAGAAACTGTGAATGAATATTTCTCTCGCACTCTTGCCATTGCCAACAAAATGAAAGTCAATGGTGAGAATAAAGGAAATACTGCTGTTGTTGAAAGATTTTACGATCTATGACTTCCAAATTTGATTATGTTGTTTGTTCCATTGAAGAGTCTAAAGATTTAGACACTTTAACCATAGATGAGTTGCAGAGTAGTCTTCTTGTCCATGAACAACGTATGACCTCTCATGTGTTAGAAGAAGAACAGGCTTTGAAAGTTACTCATGGAGATCACTCCGGAAGTAGAGGTCGTGGTCATGGAAATTATAGAGGAAGAGGACGGAACAGAAGATCTTTTGATAAGGCTACTGTGGAGTGCTATAATTGTCACAAGCTAGGACATTTTGCATGGGAATGTCCACACCGAGAGACAGGGGCTTACTACGCAGAGAATCAAGAGGAGATGTTGTTGATGGCGTATGTGGATTTAAACAAAACCAGTCGAGAAGATACGTGGTTTCTTGACTCTGGATGCCGCAATCATATGTGTGAAAAAAAGGATTATTTTTCAGATTTTGATGGAACCTTTCGAGATTCAGTGAAATTTGGGAATAACACGAGCATGTCTGTATTAGGAAAGGGGAATGTAAGGCTGAAAGTGAATGAAATGACACAGATCATCACAAGAGTCTTTTATGTCCCTGAGTTGAGGAATAATTTGCTGAGTATTGGACAATTACAAGAAAAAGGGCTTACCATTCTGTTTCAACATGGCAAGTGTAAGGTGTTTCATTCACAGAAAGGTTTGATTATGGATACCAAAATGTCTTCAAATCGGATGTTTATGTTACATGCTCTATCCCAGCCTATCTCATCTACTTGTTTTAACACAGTCACAGAAGACATTTTGCAGCTTTGGCATTGTCGATATGGCCACTTGAGTTTTCAAGGTTTAAAGACTCTTCAACAAAGGAAGATGGTGAATGGATTACCACAATTTCAGCCTCCCTCTAAACTATGCAAAGATTGTTTGGTGGGAAAACAACACAGGTCTTCAATTCCAAAGAAAAGCAACTGGCGAGCTGCTGAAATTCTACAGTTAGTGCATGCAGACATTTGTGGACCGATTAATCCAATCTCAAACAGCAAGAAAAGGTACTTGCTCACTTTCACTGATGATTTTAGTAGA